>NC_056733.1:707217850-707262850 GCF_019279795.1 Protopterus annectens | reverse complement strand
GACAGGAAGAAATGGAAACAGGTGATCTGCTGTGGCGACCCCTAACGGGAACAGCTGAAAGATGTACCTTGGGCAGTCTTTCCCTGAAAATGCCCCCACCCCACCCTATCAAGGAAGCGTCTGTGGTCACAGTGGCTACTGGGGGGGGGGGACAAAGGGTCTTCCGATTATGACATGGAGACATCAACCACCATCGAACGTCTCTTGCAAGAATCTGTGATGAGAATTATGTGGTGCATCAGTACCTTTTGGTAAGACCACTGAGCGAAGAGGAGCCATTGAAGGATTCATATGCATCCTTGCGAGTGGTACAGCCAGGATTGCTGCCGCCAACAAACCTAGCACCTCCAAGACCCTCTGCTGCTGTAGCTTTGTTCTTCAACACCAGCGAGTTGATGCGTTGGCGAAGAAGAGAGACTCTTTCGATTGGAAGACGTAGAGTGGTGGTTGAGGTATCTAACTCTGCTCCTATAAAAACGGTATGCTGGCGATAAGGCAGACTTTTTGAAGTTGATTGTAATGCCAAATTGATGGCAGAGTTACAGAGTATATTGTGTTGCCCGAGTCAATCGATGCCTTGTGTGGTAGCAGTGAGGAGCCAATCGTCTAGGTATGGAAACACCTGGAATCCTAGACTCCTCAGGTGAGCCGTGATCACTGCCATGCATTTGGTGAACACTGTGCGGGCTGTAGTGAGACCAAAGGGCAGGGCTCGAAACTGGTAATGATTGGCTCCCAGTAGAAACGCAGGCGATTCCTGGAGCGTCTGTTCGTCTTTATGTGATAGTACGCATCCTTGAAATCTATGGATCACATCCAATCGCCTTTCCCTAGGAAGGGAAGAATGGACTGAAGCGTGACTATTTGGAACTTCTCTTTCTTTACAAATTGGTAGAGTCTGCTGAGGTCCAAGCTAGGTCTCCAGTCCCCTGTTTTCTTTGTTACCAAAAAGAATCTTGAGCAAGTTCCAAATCCAACTTGGTCTGCTGGGACTGGATGGATGACTTTTTTCTTGCAATTTTTGGACCTCTACGATTGCTTGTTCCCAGAGACTGGGTGGAACATCTGGGATTCTGTTTACAGGAGTGGGAGGGAAAGAGAACAGTATGAATATCCTCTGGAATTGATGCTTTGTACCCATGTATGTGATGTTAGGTTTAGCCAGGCTTCTGGGTACAAAGATAAGTGACTCCCGACTGCCTCCAGAGCCAGACAGCCGGGCCTCCTTTTAGAAGCGCCGGTAGGGCTGACCAGAGAACTGGCCTCTGTCACCCTGTTGCTGCGGACGCCCTCTGCCACGCATGCAACATTTTCAGTTATAACCCCCTCCTCTGCCGCTAGAGGGAGTTTCTCCAAGTGTGTCCTGAAAGGCTCCCTGTGCTTTTCGGAACCAGATTTTCACGCCCTTAGGGCCCTTGGGATAGGGCTGAGTAGGGGTAGAAAAACAGACTCCAACGGCAGACAGGGTCTTGCCTTCCTGCTCACACCTGGTTAAAGTTTCCTTTACTTTAGGCCCAAACAGTGATGAGCCATCAGTTGGGGTGTTGATAAAGGAAGACTTAAAGGGCTCCGCAAAGGAACAGAGATGCATCCAGGCAGGTCTCTGCAGAGCAATGCCTGAACTAGCGGCTCTACACGAACCATCCACTGCATAAGATACGAGAAGCATGGACGATTTCTCAACAGAGTTTAGGGTAGCGAGTTGTGTGTTGACTTTGTCAGCAACCCCTGCAGCTACCGTACCCTGGAGAGCATCTCTTAGCAGTCTCGTGAAATGGGTTAAATAGTTCAGCGATCGCAGAGAAAAAGTCGCCGAACTAAACATGCGCTTCCCATATCTATCCATGATCCTAGAATCTCTGTTAGAAGGATGGATAGATACGGAGGTTTCAGACGCTTCCTTTTTGGTGGCTGCAGCTACCGCCATGGCATCAACAGGCACTCCTTTAGTCAAAAAGTCTTTGTCCACTGGGGCAGAGATGAACTTATTCGGCTTCCGAGGGACAGGTTCCATGGCCTTCGGTGACTCCCACGCCTTATGAGAGATCAGCTCCATGAGCTCATCGTAAGGCAGACACACCCAAGAAGTGGAAGGCTGGGACCCAAAAGCCTTCAAGAGCACAGACTCTTCCTCCATACGGGTCTGACTGCCAATCGCCCATCTGACTCAGGATCTCCAATATCGCCGCAAAGGAAATATCCTCAGAGGGGGATCGAGGGGACCCTTTTGTCTCATCCAAGTCAGTGTCTGATGTCAAAGACTCCTGTGGGAAGTCTAAGTGCCTCCTCTTGCACAATCTCTTCCTGGGTACCTCCTCAGTGGGGAAATCTGGGGAGGTCTCAGAAGAGCAGGGGATGCCCTGTGGTGCTACTTGAGGCTCAGGGTCTCTATGCTTAGGGGGACCAGTAGACATAGAAGCGGACACAGGAGCTTGAGGAGAGAAGGAAGCCCAAACTGATGCAGACTATGTTTTAGGAGACAGGACTCTCCTCATGGCATCGGAAGCACCATGGCTCCGACGAGAAAGGGTAGACTGATCCGGAGGGACAGTCCGTTCCTCCCGCACTGAAACCATGGGCTCAGAGCCAGAGGTAGAAGCAGTGCTCATCCGAGCCAAAGCCCAGAGAGGAAGAATCTGCACTGACAAATCGGTCCGACTATTCTCCCCGGAACCGACAGGAGAGGTCTGCTCCTAGCATCCTCGGTTGGCGCAGAGGACGTCCGAGTAGATGGAACCGATAACACCAGTGCGGGTCTCTGTTCCATAGGTGCGACCACCATCTGTTCAGGCTCCTTCGGCTCAGAGAGTCCAGTACGGCTCAGAGGAGTAGTAGTCAAGTCCGGTTCAATGGTCTTCAGCTCTGACAATTTAGCAAGTCTTGGTGCCCGTAGAAGCTTCTGCACTAGCAGATCCAGATCCATATCAGAGAGGCTGACCGAAGACTTCGAGGAATGCACCGAAGGTGCTGACTGGAGCAGAGGAGATGAGGGAACCTCAGAGACCAGCTCCAAGACTGGGAGCTGGCTCCGAACCAAAGGGACACTCTGTTCCGAGGACTGTGGAACTGATGACCCTGTACCCTCAGATCTTTTTGCCTTCTTTGTAAGTTTAGAATCTGAAGATTTTGAAGTGCTGGAATCTTCCTGGCTACCCAACGCCTCAAAGTATGCTGCAGCAACCCCCTATCGATGAGTTTCCTCCTTCTCTCTAAGAGTACCCAAGAGGTAAAAAAAAAAAAAAAAAAAAGAGTGGCAAATACTGCAAGAGTCTTGGAGGTGTTTAGCCCCCAGACAGTAAACACATTGGACATGCCCATCAGTGAATGACATTTTCTGTCCACAATCTGGGCATTTCTTAAACCCCGATTTGGGATGAGACTTTTCCCTCTCATCCGACACGTTTGAAACGGGCAGTACAAAATTAACCTGTAGAGGTTAAAATACAGGGCTAACTAGGCCCACACTAAAAAATACTAACAAGAATAAAAAATTGTTAAATCTAAACAGGGCTAAGAAAAGGCCCAACACTAAGAAAACTAAGCCAACACAGGGCACTATCTACTACAATCTAACCTACTTATAACTATTACTTTAACGAGAAACACACACACACACACACACACACACACACACGATAAAGAATAATCTATCAAAACAAGGAGAAATTTTTTTTTAAAAAAAACTTGCGATTTAGCAAAAAATGGTCCGAGCTGACTGGATCACCAAGATCTCTCTTGCAGCGGCAAACTAGATCTGGGGTAATTCCAGCAGTGCATTGTGGGATAAGAGGCTTGGTCTCGAGCTACTGGCAAACCTTGAGCTTTACTATCGTCCGTGTCGGAGCAGAGGATCGGCTCCAACCCCATCAGTGAGAATAAACGGCAAGATTTAACAACTTCACATTAGAGGTTTTTGACAGACTACAGTAGGGTATTCTCTGGGATTCCTAAACAGAGTTTGAGATGAGTCTAATTTGTCCGATTTCATTGGTATTGGTAGACTGTCAGGGCAAAGTCCTAGCTGTAAGGAAGGCATCTTCCAAAGCTAGTAGAAGACAAGTAGCTACAGGCTGAGGGGTATCCACTCGTAATAAGTCATATCTATGTTGGGCTACCAACATCTCTCTCTTGATCCCAAGTAGAGAGATCTTTCATCCCATTAACTGTGCTGAAAAATGACAACTCCTCAGCTGAAGTCAAAGGAAATGTCTTCAGATGCTCAGATATCTGGAGTAGGTAAGAGGCAGTCTAATCCTATTTCTTACACATCTGACTGGGAAGATTGCCCCCCACCACCTTCAGGAAATTCCAGGACTAAAGAGTGGAAAGGCTGTCAACAAGCCCTTAGCAAATTCTAGCCAACCATATTTAGTTCCTTTGTCTATAGGGGATCCTAAGCCTATTGTACTCCCCTTTCCTGGGAGTATCTGTTGAAAAGGAACACAGACACCTGGTCACCCCCCCCCCCTTTCCCCTCAGGAATCTGTCTTCAGTACAAGCCTGACTGGGAACAAAGTCGAACCCATCCTCCAATGCCAGAAGTGGTTCTCCATGTCCAAAGTAGACATACAAGCGGTCTTGGAGGACAAGCTAACCACTCGGCCTTTAACAGCTTGTCAAGAAGCAACAGTAGAGGCGTCATTAAGAACCAGAGCATAAACCAAGACCTCCAAGATGGCCATAGTAGAGTCAGTGCAACACAAACTGGAGAGTAAAGCTTCCCTTCAAGCTTCTTCTAGACTGGTGGGGGGGGGGGTGCATTTCAGTAGATCCAGAAATCAGGTCCATGATGATGTTTGCAAGGTATTTCAATTTCTGGTTTGCTAAAGTAAAAAGGGCACTTTGCCTGCTTCTAAGGGTCTTTGGTATGAAAGACTACCAGATGACTCTGTTCATCTTTCAAATCTTTAAACAAGCCTGTGTATCATGCCCTTTTCCTCGAGGCAAAGATGTGTAGTTCTCAACTTTCTGAAAAACACTTGGCCAGATTTTTTCTAGAAAAAGGAAACTTTTCAGGGAGAAAAAAAAAAAAAAAGTTGGTCCCTAATGGGGTACTCCTCTACCCACATTGTAACAAGCCAATTGTAGACCCTACAAATTCAGAACTGTAAGACACACTAGCTGCTTCGATGACACAGTTCTGAAGTTTTGGCACCTGTTTGTAGATTTTGCATAGGCTTACCCTTGCGCACCAATGTTCTTATGGGAGCATGGAACATTCCCTAAAGCTTTCCAAGCTGTCCAGATGTCGGATTTTTGGCAGGATGTGTGATATACCAAGTGATCTAATGAGCATGTTAAAAGTAAAGTAGTAAAGAAAGCCACATCTTGGGGGGGGGGGGGACCAGCCCATGACCACTTCTCTGGGTAAGCTTAATAAGGAGCAGAGATGTAATGAGGACAGAGGTCTATTATGGGTAATGGGAAGGAGTCTGAACCAAGTTTCTAGTGCCAAGAACTCTGCCCATAGATATAAACAAGTCGAACGGCTCTGAAGAAGATGGATCAAGTCAAGTTAGGAGGACCACAGTAAAAAAATTAGGTGGAAGACTGTGGGGGTGTAGATGTTGCCTAACCCTAGTGTTCTAGTATACAAAACAGCAAATGCAGAACTGTACACAAACATGCATGGGGAAACGCAAGGTTAATCCCCCAAAATCAGGTTTGAAGGAACCGATTTTATATATAAATAATATTCGAGATCCCAACTTAACGAAACACACAAGTGAGGAGGAGAAGGAGAAGCCCCCACCCCTTGCTTCTATATACCAACTCTAAAAATCACACTAAGTGGAAAGGGGAACAGAGACATTCCTTGCTGTAAAGGGATCTCGTACAACACACTATTAATAAAAACCAGTAGCAAATTGAAAATATCTTACATGTTTACTATATTAAGATTTTGAATGTCAATTTTTCATACTACAAGTGTATGCTGTCTTACAGGATTGCAATCCGGTATTTAAAAAAAATAAAATCACAGCAATACTTGCACATTGGAGAGGTTACAAATTCATGTATTACTTTAACAGGATATTGGGTTAATACAATTTAAAACAGAATACAATGTTTCTACAGTTTTGGCATAGGGTCTCTATAAAAAAAGGACTGTAATTGACATGCAAAAGAGAAAAAAAGCGCCGTGGAATTAGGGTACAAGTGAAAACTAGAATGTTCATCTTTCAATATTTTATGTGGAAAACCTGTGCTGTCAGTATCACATTGACCCATCCATCCAACCACAACCCCCCTCACACACACACACACAGTCAAGGTGTCACTTCAACAGTGAATCAACTAGAGCCAAGGTTCACTCCTCTAGGTCGCTAGCCCTGCCACAAACATCACACACTGGATCAATGGTGCTTTATCCAGAAACCCTACAAAGTTATTAGTGCTGAAGCTGCGCAGCCAATTCATAATAAAATGGTGGCGCACTGCTCCATTATACACTCACTACTGCAACTTTCAAGCTGGCTGTATGAACAGATTAAGGAAACGATCATGCCACAAAAAATTACAGCAACCTAAAATTCAAGTACACCAAAGTTAGTTCCCCAAATAGACTGGGGACTCAGGCAAACCAGTCTTCAACATTTGCCAGCAAAGTCAGCCCCATGTCTGCAAGAGAAAGAATGCCAGCACTACAATAGTAAAATGGCTAATAATAAAAAAATCCAATTAGTCAAGAGACCTCCCAAGCCAAAACATCTTTCAGAAAAGCAAATAAATGTCAAAGCTGGCTAGCAAGCCTTTTCACTGACAAAGCATAAAATGACAAGCCAATCAGACAGTAAAATTCTGGCACTAAAACAAAATTAGAAGTATCTCTTCAGTATCCGCTAGGATTATAAATTCACCAATCGCTAAAAGGACAAAATGCCAACATCACAAAGGACATGCCTAGAAGACAGTCTTATAAAAATTCAGTGTCAAAAATACAAGCAAGAGCAACTACAGAATGATGCAAAGAATCAGTATCTTCAAGTATGCATTAGCAAACTAATCAAAACCCTGACCTAGTCATCACCTGCCACTCATGTTAAATTCAAATAGTGGTGGCCAAAAGAATAGTGCAGTTTTAGTAGTCCTGTGGAAAAGGTCTGCTTAACTGATGGCTTATTTTGTTTGGCTGGTATAAATCAATAACAGCTATTCAAAACTCGGCTTGTTAGTAGGAAGGCAGCCAAGGATTTGTATGGAGTGTTAATTAGGATAATACTAGTCTTATTGACCATCTCAGTCCATAACAGACATTTATTTACATTTGTTTGCCGGGTAGTGCCCAACTAGGTCAGAAACCCATTTTCAGCAGAGACCCGGGGAGAAAAGTACAAAAATTAAAGTATAGGTAAGCAGTTGCACCAAATATCAAAAAGTTTGAAAATAGGTTTCATGATCACAGAAATATGAGGAATAGCTAGCTATACATAGAAAGTAAAAAATAAATTAAAAATAAAACAACAGGTAGTCAACGTGTACATAAGGGCCAGACTAGGGTAAATTTACGATTTCCCATCCAACTGGGAAGTTTTTGCTTGAACAGGCTCAGGGATGAACTCTTGTTTTCTATGGATGGGAAGTCTATTCCATAGTGCAGAAATCCTTAGGGAAAAATATCCATCTCTCCAGCAAAGCCACAAATGGTATCCCTGTACTAGCCTACATGCTGTGTGCTCCCACCACAAGTCCTCCACAGAAGGTGTCAGTAGAACATCTCTCTCCAAAAATGTAGTGTTCCCATAAGCTCCTCAGGTACCTCTGGATGTAAGCCAGGAAACTTGGATGAAAGCAGACATGCATCTCCAGTGCTTTCAGGAAGGATCTAACCATTATGTGGGTCATCTTTGTAGGCTACAACATTGCCATCGCCTGCTGGAATCTTAACTGGTAGATAACACTCATACTTTCTTCAAAGAAATATTCCTGGTGGCTGGAGTGAGACCACATTTGTGATGGTCACAGAAAATCCCTGTTGGACAAGCACTTGACTGTACATTAAAGTTCTGGTAAGCTCTTCCTGGAATATAGCCTGTAAATGGCAGATGTGGATGTTGCTCATTTTGAGTTAATCAACATTGGCACCAAGGACATGGTGAATGTTTCTATAGGTCTGATGAACCACCTCCATTCCCTGTAAATACAGACGTGAAGGCAAGGATCCCCCCCTGCTCACAGTTATAGGCCTTGAGCAAGACCAGAATATTTTTAAATCATTTTGTACTGATGTTCAGTTACTGATCTTACCCCATGGCTTTCTTTGAAATAAGAAAGCCTTCTCTATAAGAATCGGGGAAAGGTAACAATAGTCAAAACTGTGTGGTGGGTCTTCCTCTGAATTCTGCCTTGCTGCTTTTCAAACAGCTCTGGACAGTTACTGTAAAGGCTACATGCTTAGCAAGACAGCTCCTACTGTATTTTTGGGATGACAAGATAAAATAATGGTCATCTTCCTTTTTCCTCCAGTGTCTTGAAATGTCCTGTTAATAGATTCCAACAAGAGATCCTTGTCTAAAGGCATAGCGATAAGCTGCCCTTGAACATCTAGTACAAGCTGGACCCTAAGCTAGGTGTGCCATCTTAACACAATAGGTTCATAGGTTAGTACTAGGCTACTTGCCCTTGTGAGCTTTTATTTTTAAGTCTAGCCAGTTACCCCATGTGAGACTCAAACCCTGCACCTTGTCTGTAAGGCAAACACCTTAACCATTATGCCATCCTCCACCCCCTGACCAGTACTTACAACCTTGATTCTTCCCCTCGCAAGTACCTTCATACCCACCTACAAATGTTAGCAATACTGCAGAACAGTTTATGTACCCTTTGGTAGCAATGTACAAATGCACTGAAACACACCCTCCCATCTACCCAGATGAGTCAACTGGATACTGGATCGTATGGGTGTAAATATTAGCTGGTCCAAGAGTGAAGGATGTGGAAATCTTTCCAAACCAATAAATAAAAAAAAACAGTACCCCAACAGTGGGGACCTTCATTGTCTGGAGTAAACATGCACATTTTTGTAGCACTAGAAATTAGTACAAGGTCTGTTGCACATTCTTCCATAACAAAAAGCACGGCATCTCAAAATATTTAAACAAGACTGGAAGGATAGGTTCAGTAATCTTAAACCTGAGTGCCAGACAGCTCTTTGGCTCCCAGTTAGTATGTATTCATCAAGCTGAAGGAAATTGAAGCTTTCTTAATAATGATGTAGCCTAGGAGGAAGCAAAGCTGAACCTTTTCTTCAAATTACACCAAAAATGAAGCCCTCTCATCCAGTACTGGTCAGACTAGGGAGGTAGGGCTCCACAGGAATAGGTGGTGTGTTTACACCCCTTGTCATGCTGCAACATACCCAAATAAAGTATTTACAGTTATGAACAGCCTGGGTGGATGTCCAAGAAATGGCACACAAGGAATAAAGGCCAACAGTCCAAGCATCTGCACCCACTGAAGGCAGACAGAGGTCCAAGTAGTCCTTTTTTATTGTATACAATGCTTTTCAAATGTCAGCCAGATTGAAGCATCTAACTCCTCTACAACATCAGGATATCAGGAAGACCTCAATCCCCAGTAACAATTACTCACCAGTAGTAAGCGTCATGAATCCATTCCTGCAAGAAACGGAAGTGTGGTACCCAACGGAGACAATATTGTACTGAGGTATGCCATAGATGCCACCAGACTGCTATCCCACTATCATCCTCCAAAGTGGGAAACAGGTGGGGATGCACACAAGCCCATGAAATGGTATAAGATGCAAATAACTGCAGCTGGAGTCTTCTGGCTCCACAGGGCTAGCACAGCTGCAAAAGGCCTCATGGACTCTGCAGTGTCCCTCAAAATTAAGTTTGCATTTTCTCTCCATCTTCCAAAAGCACTTAACCTCATGCTCCTTGGCTGAACTACTGGTGAACTCACCTGTTGTAGGATGAGCAGTTAACCACAGTCACAGAAAAAAAAAAAGATATTAATTAAAAGGACCAAAGACCAAATGCCCCATGAAGGAAGGCTTTCTTGTTAGTGTGCAGTGCTTACAAGAGGACTAGTTTTCACAGAATGAAAGTTGAAAGCTCCTCCTAGACAAACATTAGACCGAAAAAGTATTTCGGTTGAAACTTTCCTTTCAGGTACACTTACTGGTGATACTTTCCCAAGGGATATCATCTGTCTTGGAAGTATCCCCAAATTATAAGCAAAATACAACGGTAAGCAATTAAACATAACTGCTTTTTATATGGAGGAGACACAGCAGGCAGGGTAGGGGTCAGGGAAGCAGCTAACATGCCCCTCAAAACAAGTTTGGAGCCAGGGGTCTGGCCAGTTGGAAAGCCAAGGGCCGCACAGACCTGGCAATCAGTATCAATATGGCGCATTCCTAGAGAGGAGTAGGACAAGATTTCTGCCCACACACCGGACATGATTTTAAGCCTGATCCTTTTCAATTTATGCTGGAGACACTATAACCAAAACAAGGTTAAGCACAAACCATCACAAACATAGTGAGCAAGCACTATAGTGAGTGTACGAATGAATATATATCATAGGGCATGCATAAAGAACTATTCATTCCACAAAAGGTTATTCCCCTCATTAACAAAACCATCACTTAACATTTACTTTGATTTCAAAAAACACATTAGTCTTTATGCAAACAGTTTCACTAAACAACTAGCAAAAAATTGTCAGCCAAATACTGACGTTTAGGCCAGTACAGTGGTGCAGCGGTTAGTGCAGTTTCCTCATAGTAAGTGGCTCTCAGGCTGGGGTGCCTCTTGTACAGAGTCTGCATAACCCCCCTGCATCTGCGAGGGTTTCCTCTGTATGCTCCTGTTTCCTCCTACGTTCCAAAAAGACACATCTGAAGCATCTCTCTCCGGGCTGCAGCTGAAAACAGGCTCTGTCTCAATTGGACTTTCCCATTAAACAAATGCTAAATAAAAATAAATATGCACCATGTTTAAAGGTGCTCACAGCAATTGCACACATCTCCAAGATTATATCACACTTGCACACGCCTATCCTATCACTTTCTGAACTGCTTACCTTAGATGAACTGCTGAACAGGCCAGGGCGAACATTTTCTTTACAAGACATTCTGTAAAACAAAAATAAACTGTAAACCAAACAGCAGATTTGGTCACAGTAGAAACAAACACATATGCAAATGTCTACACTTAAGACAGTAGCAAGACTGCTCAAACTAAACAAATCCCACCTCATCCAAAACTTGCGAATGTGGGTTAGAGTTTTACACTAAAATTTTCCCTTTTCTGTTTAAAGACTGAGGTTCATTTTAATTTTCAAGTATACTATTAACTAAGCCAAGACTTGGGAATTCTCAGTCACTGTAGTGTATAAATTAGATAAAACCGAATAGACTACATTTCAGATTTAACAAACTAAATGTTATGAAGATGAAAATGTGCTTCCTTTCAAGCAGATGGGGGAGCTGCCTTTAAGCCAGCAGTACAGTCCTTATGAACGAAGAACATTCCTGGAGAAACAAAACCATCCACATTAAGAGGGTCAACAGTAATCATCCACCCTTCACCCCCCCCCCCCCATTTTCTACATAGGGCCAGGGTGTCATGTCACCTATTGCCATCTCTGAATTCAATACCAATCTGCCTTCTTAGATCATCATGCCAGGACAATCACAGCTTTCTCATACAAAGTTAACATTCTCTTTACTGGATGCCCTAGTTAGTTTTCTTCCTGTCCATCCCATATCTTTGCCAGATTGTCTTCTGCTTTTCTACACGTGCCCAAACCAACTCTATCCATTATTTGACCTTCTCTGCAACTACTCTGGCTTCTGACCAACAAAGTCAGGCAGCTCATTACAACTTCCTCCAGGCTACAAAACCACTACCTCTTATCCACAACACTATGCCTGGGACCTTCCTCTTCACATCTGTCATGCCATGGCATGCAAACAGAAATCAAAAAAACTAAACACCAAAGTGGATAAGAAGACCAAATGTATAAAATCACCTCAACTGCTGAAACAAACAAACCACTTTAGCATCCACCAGTTTTATTACGCTTTTGTCACTTGACTTCTTCAGAATACATTTTCTAAAACATAAGTTTTATATGCTACAAACTACTACCCAAACAAACAAATTTGTACAATTTATAAAAACATGTTTAACTTCATATCTTGAACCTTCTTTGTTTTAAAAAACACTGCACATTTATATTTTCATTCAAACCAGGCTTTTTATTGGAACAATTTCATTTGTCATCTAGCTTCTAATTTTTCTTTACAACTTCTACCCCTTATTTCATGTGGGACCTTCTCCAATACTGAAAATACACTTTATAGTTGGCACAAATATCTGAATGTTTAAATAAAGCATTATTTCTATCTTTAACTTTTATACTACATAAATGTTCTTTTATTCTTTTCCAAACCCCTTGCAGTCATTCCTATATAAAAATTACATCCCAAGCATAACGCAATGTATATTAAGCCTTCTGTTTTACAATTGTACCTTCCTTTTAAATAAATGGTAGTGTTCAAACTATATACAAGTGGTGTTATAAATGTACCTATATATGCTGCATGAACCACAAGAATACATCTATGACAACAAATAAGAAACATGGAACGTATCTACAATTCTCTTTCCAACATGCTCTTAAAATTTGTCTTGTAGTATACAAAACCTGGATAATTTTCAAGGGTCTTCATAAATACTGATTGCCTTGTAATATTCTCCAGTTTATTTTTTAATAACTTCTGAATCTACTGACATTTATTTTTTAAAAGTAGGTTTAAAATTCTTACTTTCTTGTTCCTTCTGTTTTAAAAGGAATACCACTTTTTAAAATTGGTTTAAATAATGTAAGCCTTATCGTATATTTCTAAAGCAGTTTTTATACATTTTTTTCGTTATAACCTCTATCTTTAAACATCTCTAACTGTAGAAACTTCTTTCAAAAGAAAATCAGTCTGGGGGGGCGGAGCCAAGATGGCCAACTGATAGTTTCATGGAGCTCTGAAAAACTGCTAATATAAAAAACAGGAAATAAATTATATTTTAGCAAAAATACTTAAGACTTGATGAAAGTATAAACTATATTAGTAACTTTGGTGAATTTAGGAAAGCTTTTTCCTGTCAAATTATCAAGGAGAATACATCATTTGTGGATATGAGCACTTCAAAGACTTCTCATTCTGACATGGCTTTAAAAAAAATGCAGCTTGTGACATCTGCTCTACAAGACCTCTCACTAAAAATGGATGATTTTAAGGAGAATTTACAAAACGTCAAAGAAAACTGTCAGAAAAACAGATTCTTTCAAGGACCTTATACAGCAGCATCAATCTAAAATAAACTTAGAAGCACTCCTGATTAATCTTGATGGAAGACGGAAGGAAGAAGAAAGCCAGAAATATTTCCTCATCAAACAAAACACTTGGCTTCTCAAAGTGGATGACCTGGAGAGAAAGTCAAATGTAAGGACTTTTGGCATCCCTGAGAGAGCTGAAGGAGAAAGATATTCATTTATTTCCTAAACAGCTGGATTCCAGAGTTCTTGGACTTAAAGGAGGGTCTGTCCTTTGGTATTAAAAGGGCTCAGAGCTTTAGGAAAGCCAGTGTCAATATCCTCCTCTACTCCTCCCAGATCAATAGTCAAAGTTTCTATCTTATCTGGACAAAGAGTTGGAAAAGTCCATTAAAATATAATCAAAACCCAATTAGGTTTGACAATGACTATTCTACTAGGGTTTTAGAACAGAGGAAAAAAGCTTGGCCATTAATAAAACTGTTAAAGCAGATCATCAAAACTCAGCTAGTCTTCCTGCCAGAATAAAAATTCTATATCAGAATGAAAGATAATCATTTAATGCCTTAGAGGAAGCCACTGCCTTAATTAAAAACATTATTTCCTTACCTGAATATATGGAATGGGCATCTGCATCACTGAAGAGAATTACTGATAAATCTTCTTGGATGGATGTTAAAAAGAAAAAAAACAGCCCAAGATTGCTGTCCCCACTAAATTTCTCAAAGCGTCTACTGCAACTTGACAATTTGTTTTATACTTGCTAAATTTTCAAGTAATGATTCAAGGAACGTCAAGGCAACACAATATCCAACAAGTCCGGAAAGAACAGTCAGCAGAAGCAATAATACGTCTTTTATTAGACTACAGCTCACCAACAAACAGAACCAGAGTGTAACTCAAAAAAGAATTAAGCGCTTTCATCCACCATCATGTGGATTTCTTCAGACGTATTATTGCTTCTGCTGACTGTTCTTTCTGGACTTGTTGGAAATTTTCAAGTAAGGTATGTTGTGACAATATTTTCCTTTTTTTTTCTCTTTTTCATTTCTATACCTTTTTTGTTCATATAAAAATTAAATAACTTCTGCTTTTTAGTATATTAGTACAATATTGCTGGTTTATTGAGGGATATAATTGAACAGTAAACTATCTTTGCTTTTATGACCTTAAGAGGACATGCTTTATTTCAAATATAGAGCCCTTTGCTCTGCCAAATGCTCTGAGTTATTACACAGGCATAGTCACTGCTCAGATTAGTTTATCAAAACTGTTTTGAATACATGGGATAACAGGGCATATCTATGATATGGTACATATTAACTAGTTTCTTTATTATTTATAATTTCTGATGGTTTCAGAATAAATATCGGTACCTGCCCTGTGCGAACAAAAAGCTGTTTGCCGGCTTTTGACAAACTGGGTCTCTCTGGCATTTATATGCTTGTATGTTTTATGGCACAAGGATTCTAAATGGTTACAAGTTGTGTTTCCTGTAGAGTTTAATGTTAAAAATACTGTTTTGTCTTTCATTGGCAACGGACTTGCTCTATTCAACTTGAATTTGGCAGAGACACTGTTTCTTGTATTTTTAGAAGTATGCATCTTGTATATTTACTTAGCAGCAGTGGTTTATTGCTAGATGTCCGTAGCTGTGTGGTTGTCTGAGATACGGTTCTTTTGTGCTTGCTTCAGAAATTTACTTTGTATTTAAAATAAAGAATGAATGACATGAATTTATGGACTGTTCTGCCTAATAAATTAGATGCTTTAGCGGAGATGTGAAAGCTTTATGCAATGGGAGAGGTGTGTTTGCTTTTTAGAATGCTTCTAAAAAGACTGTTCAGATGTTCTGAATTTACCGGTTATATATAGAATTTAGTTAAAGGAAAAGTTGTATGGCACTGATTTTTTGTGTGTTGTATGGTTTGTGGTGTCCAGAGGAGATTTCTTGTTTGTTGGATATTACTGATTGGAAGTATCGGACAGTTAAACCTTACATGCTACTGTAAATAAGCAGACTTTGTGATACAGTTAAAGTGAGGTCAGGAAACTGTACTGTGTAGCATGCTGAGCGGGAAAAAGTCAGTTTGAAAATTAAGAAGCAAAGCTTTCTTACTTAACTCGTGACATCATGCATTCTATGCATGCAGATCAGACTACATTACATCTAATGTAATATATGGAAGCCTAATTATGAATGTCAAGACTCAGATTAATATAGCATAGTAGGCTTCTCTTATAAGACTTTTAAGCTACACTGTCTGCAAAAATTTTCATTGCTCCCTTTTATAATAGTGACTATATTTTGTGATCAAATATATACAAAAATGTTATTTTTCTTCTAAACAGTTAATTATAGCCACTATTTCTAGTGAATATACTGGATATTTTATAAATAGATCTTATTAAATAACTTTACTATGCAGTTAGCAAGTGTTTAGTATAGGCTTATACATTTACAGGAAGTGCTTATGGCTAATGGTAATAACTGTAAGGATACTTGAATACCATACTAAATCCTAGACAATATGTGTGTGAATAATTTTGATTGAATTACTTTGCATTTAATATGAATTTCATATTGTATCTTAGATATTTTATGTTTCAGATGTCATGTTCTCAGCGGTTATAAACTCTTTCTAGTATACTAATACTAGATGACAGGGAAAGAGCTCAGTAATATCTAGGACTTGATAACAAAGAAGTTATGAGTTTCAGTATTACCCTATTATTATGGTAGATATTTACAGCTAACTCTACCTTAATTCTGCCTTTGACTCATTTCACTTTTAAGACCCGTTACCCACAGTAAGTTTTATATAAAAAGAAGTTATGTACTTACCATAATGTTCCATCCGAGTAGGTAACTTCATTTGTCAGCAACCTGTGGGTATCGGATCTGAGCTGGCAGCTTTATTCAGCTAAGATCCGAGCTCCAAGCTCCTCCCCCTTACCCATAACCCCCTGCCATCCTTCTCTGTCCTCAGATAGAGTTTGCTTAGCATAATAGAATACTACAATCAAGGATCAACTAAACATCCTAACCTGATGTCATCTGGTACAGAGAACACAAAGGTCCTAAACAGGGACGAACTACAGGTTAGGGGGACGGAGGAGGGGTTGGTTGCTGACAAATTAAGTTACCTACCCAGATGGAACGTTATGGCAAGTACATAAACTTCTTTATCTGGAGTAGTTAACTTCATTTGTTCATCAACCTGTGGGACAGAGTCCCCAGCTACCTAATGGAAGAATATTCCGGAGCACTGCAGAGCCAAAGGACACCCTTCCTCTGGAAATTATATCCAGCTTGTAATGGGTAATAAAAGGTATGGGATGAAGCCCAAGTGGCTGCTGAACAAATATCATCCAAGGACACCCTTGACCAAAAAGCAGCAGAAGTAGAAATCGATAGAGTAGAATGGGCGTGGACTCTGACAGGCTCTGGTCGGCTAGAACTCTTATATGCAAGTATACACTGTGAAATCCATCTGAACAATGTAGCTTTTGACACAGGTTTACCCAAAAAGGGTTTAGCAAAGGATACAAGGAGTTGCTCAGATTTCCTATGATCAGCAGTCCTGTGTAAATAGAACCTCAATTGTCTGTGCACGTCCAAAGAGTGTAATTTGTATTCACCTTTGTTTTGATAATTCGGGAAAAACACTGGTAAATTGAAAGATTGATTAATGTTGGACTCAGAGGCGACTTTAGGTAAGAAGGAGGGATTGGTCTCGAGGGAAACTATCTTTATGGAAGACCAGATATGGGGGTTTGGCGCAAAGGGCTTGAAGCTCTGAAACCCTTCTAGACAAAGTGACTGCAATGAGAAAGGCAGTCTTCCAAGATAAGTATTTAAGATCCTCCGAAGCTGCAGGTTCAAAGGGGGGGCCAGTAAGAGCCTGGAGAACAAGGGTTAAATCCCAAGGAGGAACTGCATCCTTCACAGGAGGCCTTAACAGGAAAGTACCTTTTACGAAAGTTTTGCAGATCTTGGAAGAAGCTAAAGAACCGAGATCACTTCCCACATGAAAAAGTGTGAAATTGCTGCTAATTGAACTTTGACAGTGGAGGAGCTGGCACCTTGATCAAATAAGTGTGACAAAAACTATAATACCGCTGGTATCGGGGCTGTAAAGGGATCCAAATGTCTATGTTCCGCCCAGATCGAAAAACGTTTCCATTTGCTCTTATAGACCTTTCTGGTAGAAGGTTTATGAGCAGCTACTAAAATAGTGTTAACTGAGGAGGAGATACCAGGAGTCCTAGCTATGATTGGAACTGGATCAACTAAGCTGTGAGCTTGAGATTGTCCAGGTCTGGAGTTGCCAACTCCAGGGGGTGAGAAATCAGATCCGGAGTGGGATCCAAAATCCATGGAGGATTGACCAGATGAGACCATAGGCAAGGGAACCATGTTTGATGAGGCCAGAATGGGGCTATGAGGATCACTCTGCTCCCCAACCGACTAGCTTTCTGCAAGAATCTTACCATGAGGGGAAGAGGTGAATAAGCATGAGGGGAAGAGGTGGATAAGCATAAAGTAGACCGGATGGCCAAGCATGGACTAGAGCATCTCTGGGGGATTCCCCTGGTGGGTGGTGGGTGGGGGGGGAGTAGAGCGAAGTACTCGCTGCACTTTGCGTTCGAAGGCGACATGAAAAGATCGCAGCAAGGTTGACCCCACTTGAGGATCTGCTTCGCTACTCTCGGGTTCAGAGACCACTCGTAATGTGAAAGGATGGTTCGACTCAGCTTGTCTGCCAAAATGTTGGACCGACCCGGAATGTGCATTGCAATGAGAAAGCGGTTGGTGGTGATCGCCCATTCCCAAACTCTCATGGCCTCTCGACACAGCGGATAGGATCTCGTTCCCCCCTGTCTGTTGATATACCAGACTACTGACATGTCTGATTGAATCGCAATCGTCCCTATGGGAAGAAGGGCCTGGAGTGCTTGCAACGCTAAAAGCACCACCCTCATCTCTAGGACATTGATGTGCAACAAGGTCTCCAAGTGTGTCCATGTGCCTTAGACGGTTCTGTCCATGCAGTGCCCCCCCCCCCACCCGAGGCGAGAAGCGTCCGTGGTCACTGTGGCTTGGGGTGGGGTCATAGAAAAGGGGCACCCTTCCCGGAGATCCGAGGATTGGATCCACCAGAGTAGGGACCTCCTGCAGGCATTGCTGAGGGGGATAGCTGTACTTGGCGGATGTTGCAGGATGGACTATTGGACCTGCAAGGTCCATTGCAGGACCCTCATGTTTAGACGAGTTAATGGTGACAGATTGATGGCAGCCGCCATGGAACCTAGTGCCCTCAGGACCAATTCCGCTGGGGGAGCCGGGGATTGTAAGAGAGCCATCACGTGGAATGTCAAAGTTCGAAGCCTGTCCGGAGTTAGGAAGGCCCTCAAACAGGTTTGTATCTAGCCTGGCCCCTATGAAATCCAAGGTCTGAGTTGGTTGAAGGGAAGATTTCTTGAGATTGATCAAAATTCCCAGAAGAGAGGACAAGTGAAGGAAGTAATTCCTGGCTGAACAGAGTAGATGCCTGGTGGGGGCGGTCAGGAGCCAGTCGTCTAGGTACGGAAAGACATGTATTCCCCGAAGCCTCAGGTGGGCCGCTACAACCGCCATCACTTTGGTGAACACCCTGGGGGCTGTGGCGAGACCAAAGGGAAGGACCCTGAACTGATGATGACTGGCTCCCAGCCGGAAGCAGAGAAACCTTCTGGATCGTCTGGCATCAAAATGTGGTAGCACACATCCTTGAGGTCAATAGAGCACATCCAGTCGTTCTCCTGTAGGAGTGGGAGAATGGATTGAATGGTGACCATCCGGAACTTTTCTTTGGCAACCGACAGGTTCAGAATGGACAGGTCGAGGATTGGTCTCAAGTCCCCCGTCTTTTTTGGCACCAAAAAGAACCTGGAGTAGAAGCCTTGATCCGGACTGGTCTTGGGGGACGGGCTGGATTGCTCTTTTTTCTAGCAGCTGCTTGATTTCTGAAGCTGCTCCCTCCCTTTGATTGGGTGGGACATCGGGGAGGCTCCGTGGTCTGAAAGGGCGATTCAGAAAAGAGATAGTGTAACCTCTGGATATGATTTGAAGCACCCAGCGATCCGTTGTAATGGACTCCCAAACTGGTAGGTGCCTTGAGAAACGCCCCCCTACTGCCTACAGAGTGGAGCAGTCTGGTAACCCCTCAGGGTTGCGGCGCGGGCCGATCCGAAAAGGGTTCTCTCGACCCAAAATTTTCGGTCTCCCTCTGCCTCTGGGCTGGTAACCACCCTGTCCTCCTATGCAGGACGAGGGATCTGCAGCGAAACGGGACTGTTGAGATTTCCGGAACCAGATCTTTCGTCCCCTTTGGTTCTTGGAGAAGGACCTCTGGGGAGCAGAGAAGCAGGATCCCGATGGCAGACGTCGTCCCGTCTTTCTCGCTCTGGACCAGCGTGTCACGGACGGTCTTGCCAAACAGCGAAGAGCCGTCAAAAGTGGCATTTCCCAAGGACGCCTTGAAGGGTTCCGCAAAGTCGCAGAGGCGGAGCCAAGCATGCCGCCGTAAAACGATGCCCGTTCCGCTAGCTCTAGCGGCTCCTTCCGTGGCATGGGAAAGAAGTCGCATAGAAGTGTTCAAAATGGACTTTGCCATTTGGGCTGAGAATATTTTCTTATCCTCTGCCGACATGGACTCTGGGGGCGACCCTGCATATTCTTTAATGAGATCCTGCTGGAGTCGTATCACATGTGCCGTGTAGATCAGCAACCTTACAGAGAAGGTGGCTGAAGCAAACATCCGCTTCCCTATGCCGGCTGAAGCAAACATCCGCTTCCCTATGCGGTCAATCGTCCGAGATTCCTTGTCGGGAGGATGGACCGAGGAACTCTCCTGGGCCAGTTCCTTCTTGGTGGCAGCCGCCACCAACATGGCATCTACAGGAGCACCCTTGCTCCAAACAGTCCTATCTGTGGGTGGGCTGAAAATTTTGTCAGGTCTCTTTGGTATGGGCTCCACAGTGTCCGGTTCCTTCCATGCCCTGGTAGTGATCAGATCTACCAGGGGATCAATGGGAGGGAACACCCGAGGGGTAAATGGGCCTGCGTCAAATGCCTCCAGAAACACAGACTCATCGGAAGGCTTTTGGGCTGACCACCCCCCTCTAATACGAAGCATTCCCATAATGTCTCCGAAGATGTCCTCGGGGGGGTGACCTTGGGGAACCTTCCCCTTCCTCTAAGTCTGTGTCCTCTGTCAGGGACTCTGGTGAGTCCAAGTGCCTCCTCTTGCACTTACGTTTGTGAGGAACCTCCTCGGGGGGGCTCCGAGGATGCCTCACCAACCACATCCTATTCCTCTAAGGGAACCATCTGGGACGTAGGCGCAGGCTGTCCCTGGGGCCGGGTGATGGAAGGTAGGCCCGTCTGAGAGGGAGTGATGGTTGGAACCGCAGCAGGAGCCTGGGGCCTCAAGTCCCTCGACAACACCCTCTCCACAACATCGAACGTTGAAGGAGAGCTGCTCTCTCTAAGCTCCGAGAGCAATCCCTTCGGATCAGAGGTGCGGACTGGAGCCGGCGCCGATGCAATCGGATACGAAGGGCCAGTATGCTCAGACCTAGACGGAGCTGAAGACACACTGACACCTCCGGATCCAAAGCTCAGCTCACGACTCAGAGCTCAGATCCGAAAAGGAACCCGACAAGCTCGAGGGTGCAGTCGGAGCCGAAGAAGGGTGTTCCATCTGCACCGAGCCTCCCCCGGTACCGATGCTGCCTGGATACGATGGCTCCGAACCCCAGAAGTGAGTCGGAGAAGGAGCAATCGGGGTGAAAAAGGGGGTCGAGCCCCCCCCCCGGAGAGGGGAGGCAGGATCACTCCCATCTGCAGTTGGGCCTGAAGAAACCTACGCATCATCCGGTCCATATCTGCATCTGACAAACTCCGCGTTGATCTAGACAAGGCCACCGAGGCAGGCCTGGAGTGACGCCTCAAAGACCTCGAAGGCTTCTGGGTCTCCTCCTCCAGCCCTGGGGAAAAGCGGGGTGAATGGAGCCGGGAAGGAGCCCTAGGAGAGACTAGCTGCTTCACTAGCAGAGCCGATGAGGAGGCTTCGGCCCACCGCTTGTGGTGCTTGCCTTTTCTTTTCTCCCTCCTAGATTCCCTCTCCTCCTGAGCCTCTGTGGGAGGGTGTGTCCCGGCCAGGGGAGCAGGGATAGAAGGCGGGACCGCTGCGGTAGCAGCCGGTGCCGCCGAGGGATAAAAGGACGAAGCAGAGTCCGGGGGCAGAAGTCCCGCCAGAATCAACTTCGACCTCCTATCCCTCAAAGTCCTGGGGTTGAAGGCTGCACAAATTGTGCAGCCCGAAAAAAGATGGTCAACCCCAAGGCAGATAACACACAAGAGTGTGGCCAACCGCCAGGGATAGCTTATGGCCACACTCGGTGCATTTAGAAAAAAAAGTTTTAGGGGCCCCGGCCATAGTAGTAAATGGGCCCAACCCAAACACACCTTCACACACACGGGAAGAGGGAGACGAGACTAATTAAAAAAAAAATATATAAATTTTAGCAACAAAACTAGCTAAATCAACTACAAAAGGGAACACCACTCACTCGTTTAACAACTGAACTGAAATTAGGTGAAAAAAAGAGAATTTTTCTTCAAAAACTCACAAAACCCTACGCCTGGAACTCATTCTAGGTGCTTGAATAAGCCGCGGCAAATGAGATCTGGGGACAGAGAAGGATGGCAGGGGGTTATGGGCAGGAGTTTGGAGCTCGGATCTTAGCTGAATAAAGCTGCCAGCTCGGATCAGATGCCCACAGGTTGATTAACAATGAAGTTAACTACTCCAGCTATAATGGTTTTTACTAATTTTTGCCATATTAACTGATGCCAGTTAATTATTCTTAGTCAGTCATCTATTCCAAAAGTATAGGAGTTAAAGTCAGGTATGTCTTATGGAATATTTCTAAGAATCTGTGTTAACATCTTTTGGGAATGACACTATGTGCCAACACCTAATTCTTGTGATGATTTTTTTTTATTTTAGTGGGAGATTGTCATTAAATTTATTCAGAGGGCAAGTAAATATAAATGCTAAATGATTCTTTGATTTGTTCTTGTGATTTGATTTTTTCATTAGAACCAATATAGATGACATGCTTAGGTATATTGGGTAATCAGATTCTTAATGAAAGCTTTTTTTTTTTTTTTTTTTTTTATTAAACTATTAAAGCACTAAATTCAGATTATATATATCCCAATGTCTCTTGCTTCCTTAGTGAATGATTACTGTATAAATGTTTAATGTTTCTAACAATAGTGTATGTAACTTCTCTAAAACCCAAGTGGAATTAATATCAGATTAGTTGTTTATCACTATTTTTTCTCTTAATTTATAATATATTCTCCATTTTTACTTTTTCATGGGCTTGAACCAACAAAGGTTGATGGTTGGGATAGGTAGTCTAGCAGATTTAGTTTTGTTTGCTAGACTAGGAATATCTCTCATTCCATGTATAGGGTGTATTAAAGTTTATATCAGAGTTAAGTATGCTAATTTTTTATTTAACTTTTTCTAGTTTTGAAATGCCTGACAATTGTTTAACTTTTTATCTTTCATGGGGAAAGTTATTTGGAGTGGGATAAATAGACATAAAACAATTGATATTCTGTTGTCTATTCAAGAAGGAGTATTATATATACATGATTCTATTAATACAAGTACTTTTATTATTTTTAAAGGATTCTGATATGGATTTAACTTTGATATCCTTAAATACTAATGGCTTAAACAACCCACATAAGAGAGCTAACTTACTAAGGTATCAAACTAAACAAGGCTCAAGTAGTTTTTCTCCAAGAGACACACTTTATGAGACATGTAGGACCCTAAGGAATACACAATACTAGCTCAATCTTCTTATAAAACAAGACCAGAGGAGTAACAATTCTATGGAAAGAGACTAAATCCCCAAATTATTTACAAACATGTAGATAATGATGGACTTGTGGCCTTAGTTATACTTGAGTTTAACAATAGAATTTGGACCCTGGTTAATTTATACTGGTTGTCGGGTATGGGGGTTGGACTAGCCAAGAAGAAACACTTAAGACTATTACAACTACTTCCAAAGGTAATATACTAGGAGGTGACTTCAGTTGCATCACAGTTATTACAGAAACTGCCAATAGGAAATCTCCTAGACTGTCGTCCTCAGCCAAACAGTTAAAAAAAAAAAAATGGACAGAAATGTTTTAAATTAAAAGACATCTTTAAATGCTTTGGCACCAATTCTACTCTTCTCACACCAAGACTATAGACATGGTACCCAAACTAGAATAGATAAAATTTATATCTCACAAGATCTTTATTCTAAAAACTTGTTTTTCAATACAACTTTGTCCCTTTTCTGACCAGAATTCCCTTTTATTAACAAATCACTTGGAATTCAGTTTATTACTTCACAGATTCCCTCTTATCACAAACATTGAAGACTTTAAACCTTTGATAACTTCTGAACTTCAGCTTTTCTTAGAGATTAAATTACAAACCTGAAGCAAACACAATTATGGTTTGGAATTCTCTTAAGGCCCATCTATATGGTAAAACCATTAGCTGGTACAATAATAAAATTAAAGAATGGGACTCAGAGTTATAACAACTCCAAAATCAAATGCATCTTAAATCCAATAAGAACTTAATTGCTACAGATAAAAAGAAAATAGAAGCAAATAAGAACAATGAAATATTATCCCATAAAACTAATTTAGCTATGGAAAAACTGAAACTAAATTCTTATGCTATTTCTCCTAAGCATCTTCATAACCTATGAAAGTTATGAAGCAATCAAAAACTAATATTGCTAGTATCTTTCATGAAGGGAAAAGGAAAAAAGTCTCTGACATAAGGGACATTCTTGAGGCTTTTAATTATGCATAGCATCATAAAGATAAAATAAGTACAAATGAATGTGAGAAGTTAGAGAATATAGTTCCCAACAGAACAAGAATTCCTGAGGAACTTGGGCTAAATTTACAAAATCCTATTTTTCAAAAGGAAATTATAGATGGGATTAAAGGAAGCAAGTCTAATAATGCTGATCAGAATGCAACCTCTACACTCTCACCTTCAACTTCTAATGTCACCGAGAGTTACATAGATAGACACGCATGTTTTCCTGTACCAGTTTGCAGGGATTCCCTTTCCATCAAAAATGTTTTCCTTAACTGGGAAATTCTGACGAGAGTCAAGAAATATCTTTTAAAACTAGGTGATAGTCCTGTTTTCACATATAAAAAAGCCAAATCTTTACGCTCTCTTTTTGAAAACAGAGACCTACCTTCTTTACTGTCTCCCTTTGAGTCTACTGACACTACTGGATTATTTATTTGTGGGTCTTGTGTAGCTTGTGCTTAAATTTTGAAAGGGTCCTCTTATACTTTCAGGCACAATGACATCTCTGTGTACTATAAACATTATTTTAATTGCAAGTCCACTGCAGTCATATATGCAGCGATCTGTTCCAAGTGTCATGCTTTCTATATTGGTAAAACGATGCGGAGACTATCAACTACAATTAAAGAACACTGTGCAGCTATACGTAATGGGGATTTCAGCAATGCCTTATGTAAACACAGTCATGGTTGTATTGGTTTTACTGACTTTAAATTTTTAGTTTTAGACCATGTCCCTTTATTTTTTGGTGATGTCAATAATTTACTTGAGTTCAAGGAATTGCTGTGGCAGCTTAGGTTGAATGCAGATGCTCCTCCTGGTTTAAATGAGTGCCTCAATATTAAATGTGCACTGAAAATGGTGCAATTAAGGTTCTGTGTTTCATAGGGTGTTCAGTGTTCAATTTACAGCCTTCATTTATTCTATTGGTCTCCTCATGCATTATACACTATGTACTGCGTATGTTAACTTTATTTGAAAGTGTTTACTCATGTTTTATGCATTGCTTACTGTTATCTTACTGTTTATTTGTCTGAATAGTCTGACGTCGTTCTACATTGTCAACATTATATATTTCAGGCTGAATGTACTTTTTGCCATTCTGATGAAGTCCAACTAGACTTATAGATTTATTTCCTGGAAGTATATATATATATATATATATATATATATATATATATATATATATATATATATATATATATATATATATGTTTTAGTTTTAGGTATGACATTTACGAATTTAGGTGTATAAAATGTATTGGTGGATATTGCTTGATGGTGTAATTGTTTAACTGATTGAAGGTGTTGGGTCTATAACTAATGGCGCGAATTTTGTTGCCGACTCTGATGAGGTTTCCATGCTAGCGCTTGGTCCGTTTGCTGTTTCGTTTGGTTTTGCTTTCTATTGGATTAATAAATAGTTCTTCATTACATTAGAGGTGGCCTTTATTGTGCTGGAAAACTACTGGAGATTTTTGTCATTAAAGATCTATAAAAAAACATTTGTACATTATAACCTGCCCATATAAAAGGACTTTAACCAAGGCTTCCAATTCCCACCATGCCATTACTAGGTTTGTATAGGATGGTGCTACACTAGAACCCATGGCTGCTACTTGCATTTGTTTAAAATAATGTTGGTCAAAAATAAAATAATTTTCTAAAATTACTTCTATTAATATACAAACATATCTGCGGAAAAGTTTGTATACTTTAACATCTTAAAGCTTCTATTCCTTTGTCATGAGGTATGCAAGTAAAAGTTTAGATCCACAGTAATATTTAAATTGTTCCTTGTATAATCAGATTATATTAAACAATCTTTCCTCCAAGTACCATGAATCTTAAGTAGGTCTTAATATTTTGCGCTAATGGATTAAATAAAACAGGTGTCAAAACCATGGCCTTAAGCCTCAATGCCAAAAAAATGTGTAGTCATCCCCTTGGGGAAAAACCCAGTTCCCTTGAATTACCACATCGATGGCAGTCCACTGAACACAGAAGGGATTAAGAGATCTAGGAAACCAGGTTGACAGCAACCTCTCTCTTGACCACCACTTTGCTACTGTGGTCAGAAAGTCCTATGTGGCACATCTCATTACTAAGGGTTTTGCATACAGGAAGAAAAAGGTCAGTCTCCCTCTACTCTTCCCTCATTAGGCCAGTTGATTACAATGCCCCATTTGGCATGTACCTCACTGGACATCTGCAACAACTGGACAGGCCGCAAAAGTACCTCACAAAAAGGATCCTAGGCCTTAAACACTTGTCCTATAGAGACTCAGAAAACTCCAACTATCCTCAGTCTCATATCATCTACTTAGAGGCGATCTCTGCACGACTTACAAAAGCCATGTCTGACCCAGCTCTGTTAGAAATGCTACATCTAAAGAATCCCAATCCCTCCACTCATGCGTCAGAGACCTCAATCTCATTACCACAATCAACAGAACATGCTGGAGGGACAGGTTCATAACCCAGAGAGACTGCCCATGCTATGGAATAGACTTCCCATACATGTCAAGCAGAGCACCTCACTGGCCCTCTTCGAGAAATCTTGAGAATATGGGAAATAGAAAATTCACCCCGGGGATCACTCCAGTGGCTCTACTCGACAGACACACTAGGAACTAAGGTAAAGTGGCACGATTCCAAGGTAATCCTATGGGCTAGGCTTCTAAAGGCTCCAGAGCCATTAGCCTAGTACACACCTATGAACCTATGAAATATAAAGCCACACCATCACATACATTAGGAGCAGAAACTTTGTCTAAATGGTGGATTGTGACCATCAACATGCACATTTGGTATTCCAAATACAACGTCCAGTTTTTGAAATTCAATAACCATAAAATCATATACACTAAGAAATAACATTAATAGTTAATATAACAAAATTAATTGTTCTATAGGTTTTACAAATTTTCCATAATTAATCTTCTAAATATTCTTGCACATTTCCCAACATTTTTAAAATAGCTCCTTTATAAAACTTTGTTCATTCATTACCAATCCTCCACCTACCTTTATCAGCTTGCATAAATCGCAAGCGTTTGTTTGGCATATCTGTGTGTCATATTATGTTTAAATACATTCTTAATGTCTCAAAAAGTACAGTTTTGTACCTACCATAAATGTAGATGTTAGAGGATCCACATTGCTGCAGTCCTAACTATTGGGTAGTCCGCTGTCCAGTCGGCCCGAATACCAAAGTATATGGCTGACGTTGGTCAGGGCGCATTAGACTGACGTCAGTACGTCAGGGTACTAATGCGCATGACCGACGTCATATCCTCAGTCTTTTCTTGCCCCAGATGTCAGAAGACCCTGAAAAGATAAGGCCAAAACCCAAAAACACCAAACATACCTGCACCAAAAATATGTACAATATATACAAAATAAGCAGAAGACAACCTCACCCACACAACCACCCCTAAACACAGAGGGGAAGGAGGGAGGGTAAATTGGACTGCAGCAATGTGGATCCTCGAACATCTACATTTATGGTAGGTACAAAACTGTACTATGTTCTTCATTCCACATTGCTGCAGTCCTAACTATTGGGTAGAATCCCAAAGCAGAGGTAAGGGAGGCTGGCAAATCATAAGGAAGCAGGAACTGACAACATGCCTTGCAAAATAGCTGTGGCAAAACCAGCCCTAGACTTAGAGTAGAGAGGAAGGTGATAATGCTTAGAGAAAGTATGCACTGAACTCCAAGTAGCTGCCTCCAAAATATCCTTAGTTGCCACCCCTTAGAAATGCTGTTGAAGTGGCAGTAGCCCTAGTGGAATGAGGCCTAATCCCAGCTGGAATCTCCTTGCCATGATGGGAATAACAAAATGCAATGCAACACCCAATCCACCTAGAAATAGTTTGTTTTGACACAGGCTTGCCCTGTGAACTCAAAGCAAAAGAAACAAACAACTGCTGAGACTGCCTAAAATCCTTAGTCCTGCTCAAATAATAACGCAATTGCCTGTGTACATCTAAAGTGTGCAAAATCTTTTCCCCTTTATTTTGGGGTTCTGCATAAAAAGTAGGCAAATGAATAGTTTGGTTTAAAGCCACACTAGAAACCACCTTAGGCATAAAGGAAGGATTAGTACGTAAAGATACCCTATCCTTATGATAAATCAAAAAAGGCTCCACTGCCATAAGGGCCTGCAACTCAGAAACCCTTCTTGCAGAAGTAATGGCCAACAAAAAAGCAGTCTTCCATGACAAGTATTTCAATTCAGCAGTAGCCGCAGGCTCAAAAGGTTGTAGAGTAAGTTTCTCCAGCACAAAATTGAGATCCCAAGCAGGAGTAGGAGCTCTACGTGGGGGTCTTATATTCTTTGCCCCTCTAAGAAATTGCTTGAACAAAGGATGCGAAAACAATGGTGGGTCACAATCATAGTGAGCTGAAATTGCTGCAGCATGAATCTTAATGGAAGAGAAAGACAAACCTTTGTCCAATAACTCCGTAAGATATTGAAGAGCCACACTCAAATTAGGCTCAGAAATCTCCAAATTGTTTGCTGCACTCCAAAATAAAAATCTCTTCCATTTTTCTGCGTACACTTTCCTTGTACTAGGTCTTCTGTCTTCCATAATCACATTTAAAACTTGTTGAGGAAGTTGAGACCTGCTGTCTTTCAAAACAGAATATGCCAGGCTGTTAGATGGAGAGTGAAGCTTGACATTGAGCAGATGACCGTCCCTCTGAGACAACAGGTGTGGAATCAAAGGTAAAGGCCATGGAGGCTTCCTTACCAGACTCCTCAGTAATGGGTACCAGTGCTGCCGAGGCCAATCTGGAGCTATTAAAATCATCCTTGGCTTGTCTTGTCTGACCTTTAGAAGCACCTTTGGAAGAAGAGGCAGAGGTGGAAACGCATACACATGAAGATTTTTCCAACTGAAAGAAAGAGCATCCACTTTCCAAGCTGTGTGATGAAACCTCTTTGTGCAAAACTTTGGCAGCTGGTGGTTTAGTGGAGAAGCGAACAGATCTATGTCTGGAGTTCCCCATGACACTGTCAATTTTGAAATACATGAAGATCCAGTTTCCACTCGTGGGGATCCATGATTTGTCTGCTTAACACATCTGCTAAGGAGTTCTGTGCTCCGGCAGAAACCTTGCCTGAAGAGTTAGTTGCAAGCTGAGCGCAGTCTCCCATAAAATCATTGCTTGCCTGCACAATGGGTAAGAATGTGTTCCCCTTGTTTGTTGATGTACCACATGACAGTTGTGTTGTCTGTTAGAATCAACACCTGCCCTGGAAGAAGTAATTCCTTGAAAGCCATTAATGCAAACTGGACTGCTAACATCTCTTTCATGTTGATATGTAGATGCTGTAGTCTGGCAGGCCACTTGTCTTGTATCCACTTTCCATTTAGATGGGCTCCCCAAGCAATGTCTGAGGCATCTGTCGTTAGAATCTGACTCGCCTCTGGCCGGGTCACAGAGAGTCCCTTGTTTAGGTGACATTCCTGAGCCCACCACAAAAATTCCTTTTGAATGCAAGGTATTATTTGAATGACAGTGTCCAAATCCTGGCAGTGCTGTGTCCATACATTTTTGAGATACCATTGCAGCTTCCTCATATGCAGTTTGGCATTGGGAAGCACCAGAATACAAGATGCCATGAACCCTAAGGCTTGAAGGACTGTCCTTGCAGTCAGCCCGGACTGAAGAGATAGGTGATGGAAGTAACTGGAAAGATTCTTTTGTTTGTCCGGGGTTAAAAGGCCATCTGGGCTGCTGTATTCAGTCTCACACCCAGAAAGCACATGTCTTGAGAGGGTACTAGACTGGACTTTATTTCGTTCACAGAATACCCTAGGCATCTTAGCACTGCTATGACATATTCCAAATGCTGTAGAAGATCTTCCTTTTCTTGAGCCAGAATCAGGCAATCGTCCAAGTAAGGATAGATTTGAATTCCTTTTAGCCTGAAGTAAGCTATCACTGGAGCCAGAACCTTTGTGAATACTCTGGGCGCAGTAGATAAGCCAAAGGGCAATGCAGAGAACTGATAATGAGAATTTCCAGCTCGAAAACGCAGATACTTCCTGCAAGTTAGTCTGATAGGCACATGAAGGTAAGCTTCCTTGAGATCTAAAGTTACCATCCAGTGATCTTTGCCCAGCAGAGGTAAAAGCTGTTGTAACGTCAACATTTTGAACTTGGGAATGTCCAGATAAGTGTTGAGGATAGATAAATCCAAAATTGGTCTCCACGTGTTCCCCTTCTTCGGTACTAGGAACAGGCGAGAATAAAATCCTAGGCCTCTTTCTGGTACAGGAACTGGCTGAATGGCCCCTATTTGGAGCAACAGAGAAATTTGCTTGTGAGCCTCTGTTCTTTGTAGAGGAGGAATGTCTGGCATGCCTTTGAAAGGAGGCAAGGTATGGAAATAAAACCTGTAACCGTGGTGAATGATATCCAGAACCCATCTGTCTTGGGTAATTAAATCCCAATTTTCTTTGAAAAGAGACAGCCTTCCTCCCAAAGGTGCTGCCAGGCGAGAATGAACTGGCAGCTGGAAAGGCAGGTCATTGGGTCTGCTTACGAAAGGACTGACCCCTGCCCTCACTAGAAGTCTGAGCAGGGGAACTCCCTGTCCTAGGCCTAAAGGAACCCTGAGCTCTGCCCCTACCTCTAGACTGGGAATCATAAGCAGGATAAGTCCATCCCTTAGAAGGCCAATTTCTACTAAACTTCGGAGGCTGCACCTGCAAAAAATCCTTAACAGTTTGCATAGACTTAGCCTTGTCCTCCATTTTCTTTAAGACTGCTTCCACAGGTGAACCAAACACATCAGACTGTAAAGGAGCATCCAAAATCCTCGTTTTAACATGCTCAGCTAAATTCTGATCTCTCAACCAGGCGTGCCTACGAAGAACAGAACCAGTGGCAGCCACCCTCGAGGAGGCCTGCACAGCATCAAAACCACACTGCAAGGAATGTTTACCCACCTGTTCAGACACATGAACTAAATCCTGCAACTCTTTACACTCAATACCTTCCGCCAGAGCATCCACCTTAGATTTCAGTTGTGAAAGGAGATAATTCTGATATTTTAACATGTGAAACTGACAATTCAATGCCCTCATGGCTAAAGTGGAAGAAGTATACACTTTCTTTCCCCATCTATCCAAAGCCCTTGCCTCTTTATCAGGAGGGACAGGATTTTTAACAACTGAGGCCTTCACACCTTTAGGCCCCTGAGAGACAGTTTCGGGTGTGCCCTAGAACTCATAAACAGATACTTATGAGCTTCAGGCACGCTATAATACCTATCCGGTTTACCTGGGGCAGGAGGCAAAGAATCAGGACTCAGGAAGCCTCTGCAAAACATCTTCCACCACATTCAGAACAGGAGGTATAGCTAAAGGCCTATGCTGGGGTAAAAACAAGAATTCCCTAAGCCTCTTCCTGGAATCAGAGAAATCTTGACCTTCCCATTTAAAATGCTCCCTCATGGAATGCAGAGTCTCTGAAAATGAAAAATCCTCAGGAGGGGAAGCCGAAGGAGTAGAATCATCCACATCAGAATCAGAATAAGGAGGATACTCCTGCAAGTCTTCAGCCGAAGACTCAGAAGCCTCCGAACATTGCTCAAAACTCTCAAACTCAGGTTCCACCCTAGGCCTCTTATCAGGAGGGGGCATAGAACCTCTTATCATAGTAATCAAATCCTCTGCCATTTTAAGCATATGTTTCTTAGGCAAAGACCCTGAAGCGCTAGGAGAAACCCCCACTGAAGCTCACTTGGCCTGCCTCTCAAAGAAGTCTTGGAAACAGAAGGGGAGGCTCTAACCACCTTAGGAAGAGAGGGAAGAACAGCCACCTGAGAAGCCCCCTCAGCCTGGCCTACTTCCTGAGAGGATACATCCTGTAACAGTAAAGTCTCTCCCTGAGACTCCAAAGAAACATCTGGCAGAACCTCCGGCTCCACTGAGCCTTCCAAAGAACCGACGTCTGGGACTGTCGGTTCTTCCCCTCTAGGCTTTGCTGCTTTGTCCTTGCGCTTTTTGGCCGAAGCCGGCGTCGGAGCAGCCGACGGCATTTTATAATTACAACGCTTCCCAAACACTAACCTGGCACAGTCTAACCTTCTCTTAATAGTGCGTTTGTTAAATCTAGCACAAGAGCGGCATCCAACAACGTCGTGCTCAGGCCCTAAACAAGGTATACACAAAGTATGATAATCCCTATGAGGTATCCGTTTCCCACAAGAAATACAGTTATTCACTTTTTCTGACATCCGGTTAAATACTGAGGCAAGAAAAAAACAAAATAATCCCCAACGGGGTACTTAGCCAACTTTGATTCGGTCTGAAACTCTGACTTCAGAAACTTTCAGAACGCCAACCTGCACTCGCAAAATTGCTTCTGCATCGGACCATGCGGCAAAAAAGACTGAGGATATGACGTCGGTCATGCGCATTAGTACCCTGACGTACTGACGTCAGTCTAATGCGCCCTGACCGACGTCAGCCATATACTTTGGTATTCGGGCCGACTGGACAGCGGACTACCCAATAGTTAGGACTGCAGCAATGTGGAATGAAGAACATCATTAACGTCATTTTCACATGCTTCTTCATATATCTTTAAACTTTAAAAAAAGTCTTTGTATAATCCAAGTTTAACATTTGAATCAGTTACATCTTTCAGCAAATAAATTTTACGGGTGAATAAATTGTACTAGCGTTTCTGCCAAGTCCGCCCTATGACTAGGTTTAATGTTAATGCCAAGGTTAAGTACATCAATGTTCTTGTTTCAAATCAAAATTTGATAAGTCAATATTTTAGTAGCATACCTAGTTATTTCAAGGGACGTTAAGTCTCTAAAAGGCTATTGGCCTTTTTGTTTCCTTCCTTGTTCTGTTTTTTGACAAGTGTTCATTGTTACTTTCATGTATTTGTCCAGATTGTTGTTCGGGCCTGTTCGCTATCAGTTGCTAAAGATTCTTCAGAGATTATTTCCTCGATGACATAACCACGTTCTTACCTTTGTAGAGTATTCTCCCTTCTCACTTAATAATTCACGTCAATGTAGCTGATCTTCCATATTTAAAGGGGTAGGCAGAATATGCTGTTTTGTTAGAATAAGCTACTGTCACATTGAAGTTTTATTTTTCCTAGCCACCAGCAGTTTATCAACATTTTGCAGCAGTTCTTCATATTCATACTACAAATGAGGTGCACTTTTCAGTGCCTCACTAAATTGTATTGTCTAAAACATAGATCTGTTTTCAATTGACCCACGTTTATTTATATTTAGTTTGATTAACAACTTTATTAGCTGTAAACTAAACTTGTTAAAGAATTCTACTAGTTCTTCAAAAAAACGTATCTTGTGTTTTAATTCCATTAGGGTACTTGAATAGAATTCCTTTAGGCACTATTTTTAGGGCGATACAAGTGTCAAAGTATTTGTTCTTAGTCATCAATGCCCTAAATTTAAGGCATTTTTCTAAAACTGAAAGGCGATTTCTAAATTCTACTAAATCTGTGTCATTAACAGTATCTTCTAAACTGCTTGCTCAAAAAGGTTTACAGCTTTGATTTAATAAAGCATTAACAGTTGCATTCTGTGTGATAGAGGCGGGTGTTTGTATTCCATTTTTTTGAACAAACTGGAATTTGCATCACAGTTCGGGTTTCATCATCTTCCGAAGTAAGCGAATAGTTACCATCCCCTTTCTTACTTGCCATGTTGTTCTGCATAACCAATGTTTGTAAGGTTTTGTATTCTGAAGAAGTGTCTAAAGCATAATAAAATTGGACGCTAAAGTGATTTTACTTTGTTCATTCCAGCAGCTGGTGTGGTTTTATACATTTGTTCTTTTTATCCACTTTGGTGGATTCAGTTTTTGGTTTCCGTTTTCAGATTACACCTATGGCTGGCCTGGAAGACAAACTATTGGATGTGACCACACATTCACTTCCAGAAACTCAAGATAACTTGTTAAAAACAAATTTCGACTTTAGAAGGTATGCATACTTATGACTCTTTGAATAGATGAAGTCCTTTAGGCACTACTACTAGGGCGATACAAGTACCCTAATGGAATTGCAACACAAGATGCTTTTTTATGAACAACTAGTAGTATTAGTTAACTTCAGTTTACAGCAAATGAAGTTAATATAAATAAATAACATGGATCAATTGAAAACAAAGATCTACATTTTAGACAATACAATTAGTGACACTGAAAAGGGCACCTCATTTGCAGCATGAATATGAAGAACTAATGCAAAATGTTGAGAAACCGCTGGTGGCTAGGGAAAAAAAAAAACTTCAATGACAAAGTAGCTTATTCTAACAAAACAGCATATTCTACCTTTGTTAATTCATCAGACAACGAGGTCAACAAACAAGGTAGAAATATCAATACCCCTTTAAGATGGAAGGGCAGCTACATTGACTTGAATTATGAAGTGAAAAGGGAGAATATTCTACAAAGGGAAGAACGTGATGTTGAGGAAATCTCGGAAGAATCTTTAGAGACTGATGGCAACAAAACAGTCAAGTTAGCGTACAGGCCCAAGCAATTTGGACAAACAGATGAAAGTAACAATGAACAAGGGGCGTCCTCATCAAAAAACAAAACGAGGAAGAAACTGAAACGGCGAAAGCCTTTAGAGACTCAACATCCCTTGAAATAACTAGGTATGCTACTAAAAATATTGAATTTGTCAAAATTTGAAACAGGAACATTAGGATACTAAACTTTGGCATTAACATATACCTAGTCATAGGGTGGACTTAACAGAAATGCTAATATAATTAAAGTTATTCACCCGTAAAATAAATTCAAGTTATTTGCTAAAAAATGTAACCGGTTCAAATGTTATTAAAAAAAGTCTCTGTATAATCAGTTTAAATTACAGTATAAAAAGGGGTCTAGGTTACAAGATCGAAACTTTATTCAAATGACTAAAGATCAATCTTGTAATATCAAAACCTGAAAATCTCGAACGGACGATTTAACCCAGGGAAACACTTCCCTTGAACTAAACAAAAAAGAAAAAAAAAAAAAAAAAAAAAAAAAAAAAACAAATGCCCCCCCACACCCCTCCCTAAATATACAAACTCAGATCACTCCAAATTGGAGAAAAGGGCATAATCCACAAAACCACCAAGGGAAGCGTTTCCCTAGGTTAAAAATCGGCCATTTGAGATTTTTATGTTTTGATATTACAAGATGGATCTTTAGTTATTCAATTAAGTTTTAATCTTGTAATATAGACCCATATAAAAGATACTTGAAGCGTGTAAAAATGACATTAAAAACATGTCTCAAAATATTTTTAATTATAATATGAAGCAAAAATATATTAGAGTGTAATGAAAAACAAAAGCTTGCAACTTATGCGAGCTGATAAAGGTGGATTGGTAAATGAACAAAAAGTTATAAAGAAGCAATGTTAAAAATGATAGGAAGTGTAATATTTAGAAGTGAAAGCTATAGAACATTCAGTTTATGTAACTATTAATGGAATGTTTTATATCTTAGTGTATATGATTTTGTGGTTATTGAATTTCCAAAACTGGTCATTATATTTGAATAGCAAGTGTGCATGTTGATAGTCACAATCCACAGTTTAGACCAATAGTTTCTGCTCCTAATAAATGTATTTGATGGTATGGCTTTATATTTAATCCATTAGTACAAAATATTAAGTCCTACTTAAAAGATTCATGACACTTGGAGAAATTAAGATTATATAATCACAGTTTATATTAAACAAAAAAACAATTTAAATATTACTGTGGATGTAAACTCTTGTTCACTTGCATTCCTCATGACAAAGGAATAGAAGCTTTGAGATGTTATTTAACAAAGTATACAAACTTCTCCACAGATAAAATTTTTGTTGTATATTAATGGAAGTAATTTTAGAAAACTTTTAGTTGACAAACGTTATTTTAAACAAATGGTGCTACACTAGCACCCATGGCTGTTACGCCCATCATATGCAACCTAGTAATGGTATGGTGGGAACTGGAAGCCTTGGTTCAAGTCCCTTTATATGGGCATGTTATAATGTACAAACATTTTATAGATCTTATTTTTGTAGTTGATTTAAATCAAAGAAAAGCAGAGAAATGAAACTTCAGAAATTCTAAAATTCAAGCTTAGGGCAGTAGGAACACATTCATTGTTTGGATGTAAATAGAGTGGAATTTGGAAAGTAAAGAATTCAACAGTGGAATTTATAGAAAAGGAAACTTTTTAGAACTATTTACATTTTACAAGTAATCATCCCAAACATATGAAACGAGACATGTCTAGGAGGTCAGTTCTTCCGTGCATCGAGGTTGACTACAACAGATCTAGATTTCTTGTAAGAAGTTTCTACAGTTGAGAGCTTTAAAGATGGAGGTTATAACAAAAAAATATTGCACAAAATCGGCTTAAGTATACAAGAAGGAGACATACATTATTTAAACCAATTTTAAAAAGTGATATTCTTTTTAAAACAGAAGTAGTTAGAATTTTAAACCTACTTTAAAAAAACAGGTGTCAGTAGATTCAGAAGTAATAAACAATAAAACACACAACTGGGGAATATTACACGGCAATCCAGATTTATGGAAGACACTTAAAAATTATCCAGGTTTTGTATATTACAAGACATTTTAAAAGCATGCTGGAAAAAGAACTGTAGATACGTCATAAACAAGAAACGTGGAATGTATTCTTGTGGTTCATGCAACATATATGTAGGTATATTTATAACCACATATAAAAATTAGATAATTTGAACACTACAATTTATTTAAAAGGAAGGTACAATTGTAAAACAGAAGGCTTAACATACATTGCTTGCTCAGGATGCAATAGTTTTTATATAGGAATGACTAAAGAGTTTGTGTAAAAAAAAATTTAATTTATATAGTATAAAAGTTAAAGGTAGAAATAACACTTGAGATTTGTGCAAACTATAAAAAAAAATTGTAATTTCAGTATTGGAGCAGGTCCCACATGAAATAAGGGGTGGAAGTTAAAGCAAAATTAGAAGCTACAGAAGCTAGATGACAAATGAAATTGTGTTCCAATAAAAAGCCGGATTTGAATGAAAATAAGCATGCAGTGTTTTTAAAACAAAGATGGCTAAAAATACGAAGTTAAATATATTTTTATAAATTGTACAAATAATTCGTAGTTTGTTTAAATTGATGATAGGTAGTAGTCTGTAGCATATAAAGCTTATGAAGTCTTTTAGAAAATGTATTCTGAAGTGACGAAAGCGCAATAAAATTGGTGGACACTAAAGTGATTTCCATTTGTTCATTCCAGCAGCTGATGTGGTTTTAAGCAAACAAATACTGTGTGTGAAAAAGGAAGTGCAAGGCCCAAAATAAACTACCCCCTCCTTCTGCCTCAAAAAGACAGTCAACTCTGTTAACCAGCACCCTTGGGGATTGATAAATGCCAGATAAAAAGAAGTTATGTCCTTACCATAACGTTCCATGTGGAGTGTTCATCTCGCCTTGGTTCTTACACACGGGTTCGGAGCCGATCCTCGGCTCAGAGTCAGCCGAATCGCAAAGCTCTGAATCTCAGAGAAGCTAGAGACCAGCCCATATCCCACAATCCTCCCTGCCATTACTCAGATCTAGTTTGCAAACAAACCAGACCAAAAGATCCAACACCTCCAGTGCAAGAACTATACACTCTCTGACATTCAGAGACACTCTCTCACCATAGCAATAACGAATGGTAGAAACATATATCCCATGATACACGGGACCATATACCCTGGAAGGGTATAAGACAAGTCGATCAGAATCTAATCCTACCAGTTCTTCCAAACACGTGGGGAGGGGAAGGGAGGGAATGCAAGAACAAAGGCGAGATGAACACTCCACATGGAACGTTATGGCAAGGACATAACTTCTTTACGTAAGTGTTTTCAATCTCGCAGTTTGTTCTTACACACTGGTAGCGTCCCTAGCTCCGTCACCCAGAGTGACTCATGGAAGAACGTTCCTAAGCACAGTGGAACCAAACGATGTCCTGTCTTTGGAGACTTTGTCCACTCTATAATGAGTGATTAAAGTATGTGGCTTAGACCACGTGGCTGCTGCACAAATAGTGTCCAAAGGCAAGCAAGCTGCATGAGCTAAGGAAGTGGAGACTGATCTGGTAGAATGGGCCTTAGGTTTGGTGGGTAAGGACTGATTTGATTTAGAGTATACAAAGGTTATACAGTCAGCAAGCCATTTAGATAGTGTACGTTTTGTAATTGCCATGCCCTTTTTATTGTCTGCAAATGCGACGAAGAGCTGATCCGTTTTCCTGTAAGCTTTGGTCCTATCCAAATAAAATCTTAATTGCCTGTGAACATCCAACTTGTGCAGCATATACTCCAGTTTGTTAGTATGGTTCTTGAAAAAGGTAGGGAGTTCTATAGACTGGTTAATATTCGTAACTGAACATACTTTTGGAAGGAAAGATGGATTTGTACGCAAAGAGACTATCTGGATGGAATATCAAGTAAGGTGGTCTGACCGATAATGCTTGCAACTCTGATACTCTACGAGCTGAGGTAAAGGCGACGAGGAACAGCGTCTTCCACGATAAGAACTTTAAGAGGCATGACGAAGCAGGTTCAAAGGGTGGCAACATGAGTTGCGACAGTAACAAATTCAAGCTCCATGGAAAGAAAGGTTTTCTGACGGGCGGCCTAAGATGGAAGGTTCCTTTCATAAAGGCCTTAAAGTCTGACACATAATGGGAGAACCTTCCTCACCAATATGGAAGTTTGATATGGCAGCCAACTGTACTCTGTGTGGAAGTAGAAGCTCCTTCGTGAAAGAGGATAGATAAAAATTCTAAAATTTTATGTAGAGGAGCTACCAAGGGGTCTAAGTGTTAGCTAGACGCCCAGTACACAAAGCGTTTCCACTTACTCGTATAGAGTTTGTAGTGGAAGCTTTATGAGAAGCAACCAGAATGTGTTGAACTGCCGGGGAGAGTAGATCAGACCTGGCTAGGCAGGGAAGCGGAGCAGCCAAGCTGCTACTTTGAGGGACTGAAGAGACGGGTGAGGAACTCCCGACGAATGGGTCAGTAGATCTGGTATTGAGTCCAGAATCCACAGTTCCTCTATTGGATAGGCTCGAAGAAAGGGGAACCATATTTGTCGAGGCCAGAATGGGGCTATGAGTATTATTGACCTTTCCAGGTTCCTGGCTTTCTGTATAAATCTGGGAATCAAGGGAGTAGGTGGAAATGCATATAGGAGACCCGGGGGCCAATCGTGTATCAGTGCATCCCTGGGGATATCTCCCGGAGGGGGTAGAAGGGCAAAGTAGCTTCTGCATTTTGCATTCAACGGGGAAGCAAACAGATCGCAGCAAGGCTGGCCCCATTTGCAGAAGATCTTCTCCGCCGTTTGTGGATTGAGGGACCACTCGTGAGGTAACAAGATGGCTCTGCTCAACCTGTCCGCAATGACGTTGGATTACCCCGGGATGTGCGTTGCTATCAGAATGCGACCCGTGGACTCTGCCCATTGCCAAATTCTCATGGCCTCTCTGCATAACGGGTAAGACCTGGTTCCCCCTTGCTTGTTTATGTACCAGACCACCGACATGTTGTCCGTCTGAACTGCTACTGTTCCTAGAGGTAAGAGGGCTTGGAAGTGTTGCAACGCCAGGAACACCGCCCTCAGCTCCAAAACATTTATGTGTAGAGTGTACTCCATGTTGGACCATTCCCCTTGGAATGTTCTTCCCTGAAAAAGGCCCCGCACCCCATCAGGGAAGCGTCCGTGGTTATTGTGGCCGTTGGACTGGGTAGAACAAACGGACGACCCATAGTGAGGTTCTGATTGCACACCCACCATGAGAGGTCCCGTCCGCAAGAGTCTGTTATCATAATCTCGTGCGCTAGGGGTAGGTGTTGGAACGACCACTGCGAAGAGCAGCCATTGTAGGATCCTCATGTGTAATCTTCCCATAGGAACTGCGATTAGTGACGTTGCCATTAGTCCCAAAACTTTCAACACCAGTTTGGCCGGGGCTTTGTTGCTCTCTAGAAGAACCTGCTGTTTGAGGGTTGATGCCCTTTATAGGAGGGAGCTTTAGTAGTGTTGATCGTGTATTTAGGTCTGCTCCGATGAAGGAAATACACTGTGAGGGCGATAAGCAAAATCCGAAGTAATATTTAGCCAGGCCAGTGGGTATAAAGCCAAACGACCCCAGACTGCCTCCAGAACAGGACAGCCAGGCCTCCCGTCAGGAGTGCTGGAAAGGCTTCCCAGGGACGGAATCCCTGTCGCCTTGGTTATGCGGACCCCCCTCTGCTGCCTGGGCGGTGTCTTCCATTTCTACCCCCCCTGCCTCTGGAGGGAGTATCACTCTGTGTGGTTTGGAAAGATCCCCGATTCTTACGGAACCACATTTTCCCGCCTCGTTGCCCTTTGGGGTACGGTCTAGTAGGAGCGGAAAAACGGACCCCGACAGCAGACAGGGTCTTTCCCTCTTGCTCACACAGAGTCAGAGTCTCCTTAACCTTGGGCCCAAAGTGTGGCACCATCAAAAGGGGCATTGGCAAAGGAAGACTTGAAGGCTTCCGCAAAGGAGCACAGCCGCATCCATGATGGTCTTCGAAGAGCAATCGCTGAAGCTGCAGCTCTACTCGATCCCTCGGCTGCATACGAGATGAGCCTCATGGATGAGTTTACTATGGAAGTAAGGGTGTTAGTTGTGCTGTTACCCTGGAGGGCATCTGTCAGCTCCTTGTTGAGGTCCCTCTGCAAACATGTGAAATGAGTCAAATAGTTTAGCGAACGCATGGAAAAAGTCGTTGAACTAAAAACGCGCTTCCCATATCTGTCCATAGTCCTAGAATCCTTATTAGGAGGATGAACAGATGAGGAAGACTCAGACATCTCCTTTTTTGCGGCTGCCGCCACCACCATAGCGTCGACCGGAACTCCCTTGGTGAGATAAGTTTTATCTTGGGGGGCAGTGATGAACTGGTTTGGTTTCCTAGGGACTGATTCCACTGTGTCAGGTGGCTCGCACGCCCTTCGAGCAATCAATTCCATTAATTCATCGAAGGGCAGAGTCACCCAGGAGGTAGAAGGTTGAGCCCCAAAAGCCTTAAGCAGCACAGACTCATCCTCAGTGGGGGCTAGGGATTGCCAATCACCCCTCTGTTTCAGGATCTCCAGGACGTCTGCAAATGACACATCCTCAGAGGGTGATTTGGGGGACCCCTCTGCCTTATTCAAGTCGGTGTCAGACGTTAGAGATTCCTGTGGGAAATCTATGTGCCTCCTCTTGCACAACCGTTTCCTCGGGACCTCATCAGAGGGGGCTTCTGGTGAGGCCTCCAAGGAACAGGGGGGAACCCTCTGGGGGTGGCTGAGGCAATGGGGCTCTACGCTTTGGATGGGTCGTGGGAGCAGAAACAAAGTGGCCCTTTTGGGGAAGGAGAAGATTCCCCTGATGAAGTGGTCGTCTGTGCAGACAATACTTTACTCAAGGTCAAGGTCAAAGGCCCCCAAACCCCGGGCCGAGGGCGCCCCCGGTTCCGAAGAACACGGGAGCATCCCAGACCCAGGTGCCGTGGGCTCCGTTCCAGAAGACGGAGCAGAGCCAGTCTGCGCCGAGGCCCAGAGAGGGAGAGTCGGTAGAACTCTCTGTCCCGGAACAGAGGTGAGACAGTCAGCTCCGCAACTCCCCTAACTGTTCCGAAGGGGTCGAAGTCAATGGTGTTGATCGTGCAATGGACGGTTTCGGCACAGAGGGCTCCACTATCAGGTCATCCTCTCCCGGCTCCGAGATCTGGATGGGTCTGGAAGGAGGACCCGTTGGAGATATGGGGAGGCCTTCTAGTTTCGACACCAACTGGGAGGAAACTGCAATCAACTTGGAAAGGGCCGTGTTTTCCATGAGTTTCTGCACGACACTATCCACATCTGTCTCAGATAACGGTCTGGAAGAACGGGTCGAAGGAGCCGAAGATGGCACCGACTGAAGAATGGACGGTGGTGGCAGCTCCGAGACAGGTTCCAAGATCTGGGGCTCAGGGAAAGATAAACGTTCGACCCAGAGGTCTGTGGAATCAGCGAACGAACCCTAGAAGATGAACTCGGAGCCGATGACATGGGCTCCGACAGTCGACCCCTTCGAGGATTTAGAAGCCTGATCCGACTTGTCCAAAGCCTCTTGAAAGGCAGGCTTAAGTAATCCTCTGTCCATCTGTCATGACCCTCCCGCTAAAGGAATGGCAAATAGAACAATCCTCTTTGAAGGTGGAGAGGGCCAAGACAGTAGACGCAGGAAGCAGGATTGTCAGTAATGGACATTTTCTGCCCACACTGACATCTCTTAAAGCCAGATTTAGCTTTCTCAGACATGACTAAATATAACAAACACTTCACTAGGCTAATAAAATAGAAAAACTGCTAATAATTACTAAATCCTATAAATGTATATATACACACGTCTAGAAAAAACCTATACAAGTATACAAGACACTCACAAACCACACCCAGAGAAAAAAGGGTTAGGCCACAAAAGGGTGCCTGAAGAATAAAGGGGATATATATAAAAACACACACACACACACACACACACACACACACACACACACACACACACACACACACACACACACACAGCACTTCTATAAACTATTTAAGAAATATAAAGTTATTTCAGCTGAAAAATATGCAGCTCATCTGTAAACTGTAACCAACTATCAAGTTTCTATCTGGTCCGAGCTCTCCTCGATCTGATCTGTTGCAGTGGCAAACTAGATCTGAGTAATGGCAGGGAGGATTGTGGGATATGGGCTGGTCTCGAGCTTCTCTGAGATTCAGAGCTTTGCGATTCGGCCAACTCTGAGCCAAGGATTGGCTCCAAACCAGTGTGTAATAACAAACGGCGAAATTGAACACACTCACATCTGTAGTTTCTGGTTGCTTGAGAGTTACTAATACTGTACCCTACACTATTTGCACGATTTGTTCTCAGGTTGGGGAGGGGGGGAATTTATTCCCATCTTCGTTTTTAAAATTAAGACTCTAAATAAGGCAGGTTTCTGGGGGGGGGGGGGGGGGTCTGCAACCACAGGAATTTTGTAATGAATTTGATATTCTTTTGCCGGTTGCCTGAGTTCTGGTTAACAGAGTTTACTAGATCTCCACTTTTTTTTATCCCAACCAACCAAAGCAGCCATTGGCAGAGTTCTTCTTTCTAAACTTTAATATGGGCTCCCAAGGTTTACATCTGCCGCCAAGAAAAATTACCACACTACAGACCATCTCTAATAGGAGTCTGCTGAATCATTAGAGACCCCTCTTTTTGTGATCACGGTTTTACCATAAAAAAGCCAAATGGCTACCCATAAACAAGTATCTAAACCTACTTTCAGGATCCCAACTCTACAAACTACTCCAGTTCCATACATTTACTGCCCTTACTAGTAGTCTTCACAAAAAGTATCCTTATACAACGTGAAACACTACTCATAAGCCACATCAACTCTCAACACTCCTAGACCCAACTCCACTTATTCAGAATATACCTCAAAGTATACACACACACACACACACACACACACACACACACCACTCTCCTTGTTCACTGGAAAGTATATGTAAATTAGTCAACTATTCCATTACTCACATTTCAGTATTTTTTTGCAATTATTATTCTTAAACACAAAGCAAGAGGAATGCATAGATGAACTTAACCACTGGAAAATCTGGCTTCTAGGAAAATTTAACTACACTTGTTGCTGGTTTAAAAGTTTACAATGGAACTGTAGAACAGGACCTCAAGTTCAGGGTGTGATAAATTGCACTCTTTCAAAAGTGTGTGCAAGTGTTTTTAAAGATGCCAAGGTCAGGGAATTGGAGTATTGAGGAAAAAACAAACGGCAGCAAGGCGAACTTAAAAAGTAGAGGCATATTGGAAAAATGTGTGACAGGCATACCGCTCAACCTCTTACAGCAAGAAATCTAGACAAAGCCATAAGTAATGGGGGGGACAAAGGCCCAAAAATAGGGACACTTTAAATATTGCTCTTACAAACATAGAAAATTAATAGAACAAGTTTTGTATTCGCATGAATTGTCTAAAGGGCATGAAGTCAAACTCAAATGTCTTGTCATTTTCTGACTTCAGCCCTCAATGATTTGCCAGTAATTTGCCAGAAAACCATAATTTTTTTGAAAAACAGACCAAAAATGTGAGGCAAAAATCTGCACAGTTGAGAGGGATGGTGACAGGTATTCAAAGAAACACAATTCTTTAGATTATGCTGAAATGAAGAAACGTCTATTTGCCTTCTCTGATTTTTGGTATTCAGTTTTTCTGCAGAAGTAAGGAGAGAAACTATCCAGAATGTTGAGCAAAATTTCCAGCCATTAATAAAATTAGAGAAAACAAGAGAGGAGGAGCTAAGGAGTGGGGCTATGGATGAGACAGCACGATTCTAAAGGGCCCCACGTCAAAGACTTCCAACAAATAGACCCAAGCAACTGGAACAAAAATAAAAATGCCAAAATTTGAATCATCTAAAACTTGTACTGTTTGGTCCTCTGGGTGATCATTTGAATCAGTAGACATTTGGTGGGGGGGTGATTACAAAAATGCCTTTCATAAGGAAAAGGCAACAACTCATGCAGCTTGGGACTACTTCTCTGTCAGAATACAGTGAAAGCTCATCTATAAAGAAACTGGCCTTCCCTGGAA
>NC_056733.1:707205350-707212850 GCF_019279795.1 Protopterus annectens | reverse complement strand
TTTGGGTTGTCTATGGAGGTGGGTTTGTCCTTTGAGCCTTGCCTAAAAAAGGCACTATGGGGGGTGGCAAGAGCCTTGTCTACTATACGAAAGCCTAAGGGTGACAGGTGCAAGCAGTCCCTAGCGAAGCAACGTGGCTTGTCGAGCATGTCATCCCAGGCTGACAAACACTGGATCCCCTTTGAATGGCACCAATACTTTAGCCAGTTGTTGAAACTGATCATTTTGTCTTTATACTGTGGCATCATTCTTGGTGAGGGCAAGATGCTACTCAAGGTTAGGGACATACCAGCCTGGGCTACATGGTCAGAGAGCTCCTCTATGTCTCTCTTCATGTAGTCCAGGGAGGTATGTCTCAGGTCATTCACACCAGCATGGACAATGACGGAGTCATACTTGTACTTGCTTTGGAGTGACCCGAGTGCTTGCGTTATGTGGCGGATCCTGGCACCCGACAGGCAGCTTACAGTAACCTTTTCCTTGTTCAGTCTGGTGAGTGGGACGTCAGTGTGCCAGACAACAGAGTCCCCTATAACTACAGTGTATTTGGTGTGTTTGGCCTTATGGGCTGCGACTGAGGCACACCGATTGTGAGATATGTGATTTGTGGGTATTGTTGAGGGGTGGCTGTTGCTTGGATATCTGCTTAGGAGGTCTTTGCTGTTTAGGCAGATTTTTATTTAGAGCCTCTGAGTATGTTTTTGTGTGTTTATGTGTTGGGTATGCAGATGCAATAGGTCTGTATGAGACTGGATTTGTGGTGTGGGTGGTTACCTTTTCCTCCTGACAGTGCCAGTCTTGGGTTGAGAGAGCTGTGCCACCAGTTTGGTTGTGTAACTGCATCTCTCACATGTATTAGAGTTTGTTGGAAGGAGGAGAGGGTTGTCTGTGTACATAAGGCAATTGTAACATTGCCTCAAAATTCCCAGATTCGCCAGCTGGACTGGAGAGTAACCTTGAAACTGGCCCTTGGACATACCAGTTTAGTATAGGGAACTTTTTTTTTTTTACTGATCAGATTAGGGAAGGGAACTGATTTTTCACTTGATCAGGAAGGACCAATCAGGAGCCTAATACTTATGAGAAGTCAAGGAGGGTGTAGTGCTTTAGTTAGTGTTTCCTTATAAGAGCTGAGCAAGAGAACAGAGTGATTACTTTGAGAGTTTGAACAGTTCTAAGGGAAAAGGTGAAGAGCAGACTTTGTGGAGCCTGGAATAGTTTAAACCTGTTCAGGCGGCGCTGCCCGACGCTGCTCAGTGCGCAAAACCGTGCAAAAGGAGAGTTGTAGGGTTTTAAGAGAGAGATCAAGTAGTTTAGAATTGACCCAAAATGGCCAATAAAACTACAGCTTCTAGGTAGTAACCACTCCTCCAGGGACAGGCAGGCTGTTCAGTGTTAACCACTCCCACTGGTGAACACAGAGATTTCCCTTTAGCCCAAGCAAGCACTGGCCTTCCAGAAACTTCCAAACAGTTCAGAACAGCAAATCTGTAACTGAACTTTAACTTTCAGAAAGTGGGAAAAAAAACAAGATTTTTTTTTTTTCTTTTTGCTGTAGTTTAAAGGTAGCAGAGATACACAAGCAGCAAAATAATCACAACAGTGCAATAAATGACCCCACACTTAGTGCTAGGCCAAAATCAGGTAAAATGCAGTTTGTAGAGAAAAAAAAAAAAAACGATTTTAAATTGAGTGCAACACAGGAAATGCGGTAAACAGGCTCTAGATGTGTTCCAAGTACTGTTACAGATATAAACTTTAGCAAGCCGGAAAATGCCAAAAAGTAGGCGGCAAAGAACAAATCAGAAGAAAATACTTAAAATCACAAAAGTGGCTCCTTTTCTTCTCTCAGTGTTTTCTCCTCTTGGTACCCAATAGCAATGTCAAAAAAACAGAGAGCCAGTAATTAGCACTTTCATCCAATTTAATATGTTGGATTTCTTCAGAATATACAATTACAATAGAATCCGGTATATATAACCAAAGTAATGGTAAAATGACAAGTCATACTGTAGACCAATTAGGAAATATAACTCATGAATAATGTAATAAGAACCCTGTTCATGTAAACAAAGCTTACCGCTAGTAAAAGTGTAGTAGTTGTGCCATTTCAAAAAACATTTAATGTTTAAACATTCATTTAGACCAGGTGGGGCATCAGCATTTAACCTTAATTGCCATCTTAATTCTTTAACCTCCAATAAAGTATTTCTATCCCCTAAAGACATATGAACATAATAAAGCACAATGAATTTGAATCATGTAGATAAAGAACATATATGACAAGTGTTTGGCTAGGGCATTACTAAAATCACAATTTCTTATAGCCGCACAATACTCCCGGATTCTTGTAGACAGCTTGCATATTGTTTTACCAATATAAAACGCTGAACAGAATGTGCAGATAGCAGCATAAACAACACTGTCTGAATTGCAGTCAAAATATGTAGCATACTGTATTTTAAAATTATGTTTAAAAGTATATGAGGCACCCGTAAGAATATTCTTACAGGCAACGCATTTTCCACAGGCGAACATCCCTTTATTACTGTGAATGACAGGGGGTGTAACAATAAATTGAGTGTGTGTATTTTCAAATAGAGAACCTAAAGATTTAAAATTGTGTGTGTAAAAACAGGACCTAACCCTAATTTGTTGTCAACCTCCTGGATCGAGGTAAGAATATCTCAGTTATTATAAAACACTAATATTTATGGAGTCCCTGCAAATAGGAACTGGGAAACTAGTCAATCTATCTACAGAGTTGTGTAGAGAGAGAGTGTCCTGAATTAGGTATTTGAGAAACATCCTGATAGGTGCAGGACAAGGGAGTAGTCTGATTCAAACATAGTATTGGTTATATCATATATAGTGTTACTATGCTCATTGGTCACAAGGAGAGTAGTCTGTATTTCATTCATAGTATTGGTTGTATTTTTCTTTGGAGAGAAGCCTTTTAAAAGAATAAGTGGATAATCAGTGCGCCTTAAAGACTACATCTTTAACAATAGAATTCAGTAAATCAGTAGGGTAACCTCCCTCTATAAGAAAGGAACTAAAAACATCATATTCATGTAGAAAAACATCATCAGAAATAATCCTAGACAATCTTATGTACTGACCTCCGGCCATATTAGCCTTCATAAATAGAGGATTCATACTGCAAAAAATTTAAGTAATTATTTCTGAATGTCTTTTTCCTAAATATAGTAGAGTTCCAAGTTGAAGAATTTGTATCAACAGAAATAAGCACATCTAAAAAGTTCACTTGCTTTCCAAAAGCTGAAATCTTAAACTTTAGAAATGGAATACTATCAGATAAAGGAATTAATAAACGTAAACAAATCAGACTCGCATCCCTTCCATACAAAAAAAAAAAAAAAAAAAAAAAAAAAAAAAAAAAAAGAGAGAGAGGTCATCAATGTAACGTTGGTACAGAGGATTATTAAAACCAGGCAAGTTACATTCCCACCAGGCTAATACTAACTTTGCAAAGGCAGGAGCTAGTTTAGCCCCCATAGCTACACCTTTAGTTTGATGAAAAATCTCAGTGAAAAAAATTGTTAGTTAATACTAGAGAAGTTAGGGAGCAAATCATGTTATTTTTTTCCTGAGAGAAGGTGGTAAATTTTGATAAATAATTTCTTAAGTATTCTATGCCTATATCATGAGGAATGTTAGAATACAATGATTCAATATCTGAAGTAACTAAAATAGTATGTTCATCAGTAAGAGGGTTGAGAAAAAGGAGATGAAGGAAATCCCATGAATCCCATAGAAAATCGGGTAAAACTTGTACTAAAGGGTTTAATACCAAATCAAAAAATCCTGCTACACCTTCTGTCTTAGTTTTCTTCTTCAACACTAAGCATCTAAAAGGAGGATTAAACTGATCCTTATGTATTTAAGGAATTCCGAAGAATTTTCTGAAAGTTAAAAAAATCAGCTATTGCATCAGAAATCTGTAGATTTATGTAATGCAATAATAGTTCTATCTATATGTTTAAAAGCCCAACGGACATCTGTTAGGGTAGCCAGAGCATAAAACTCACTGTTGTTGAGGTAATATAATAAAATACATGTGTATTTATATTGTTCCATCAGCACTACACCAGAGCCTTTATCAGCTCTCATGATTCTTAGCGATCTGTCTGCTGATAAGGAATTTAAGGCAGTTAACTGTTCCATTAGTAAGGCTGAACCATTTACAAGTACTTTAAAACGTATCACAAGTCTTTTTCACATAACTTAAAAGATATGTAAGGTATTACATGGTGGGTTATATAAACTCTTCTTGACAGGTAGCTTAGTGTACGAATATAGTACATTTTCATCTTCTACATCAAATACATCTTAGGAAACTTAATTTAAAACTTTTGTTTCACAAACATATACACGTAAATCTATCAATAAAGAAGAAATGTCAGCATAGTAGGCAGGAAAAGAAAAACCTAGCTTCACTAAGCTGTTGAAATTATCAGGCAAAAGTTTGCCAGATAAATTGAAAACTTCAGAATCTGGTATATATGTTTCTGCAGGTAAGGAGTTGCAGTTACTATTAACCAAGTCATTATCAGAAACACTCAGCGTGTGTGAGCGGTTATCAGACATTCAGCATGTGGGAGCTCTTCTTGGTCTTCCATGTGGTTGGCCTCATTCTAATAAATGAGCGTTTCTTAGGGAATAAAAATGAGTAGTGGGAGAATTTGTAAGGAAACCTCTTTCCCCATAATTAATTTGCCTTCCTCTGCCTCTGTAGGATGAAAGTCTCCCCTCTTCTGGTGATCATGGGGGAGAGGGGCATGGTCAGAGTATTTTTGGATAAAAATTTAGCATCTCTGTCATCTAAGATAATCATTGTAGTAGGTCCTGGTAAATGCAAGAGCCATAAAGGATTCGCTAAAACAGATGAAGTAATCATAGCCAGCAGAATTGTGTATATTAATAGGATGGGAAATGCCTACTTCAGTATTAAAGATCAGAGGGGAGTTAGGATCAGACAACTCTGCAGCAGGAAAGCTTTGCATAGCGAGATCAGACTGTGGAGTTTTAGTAGTATAAACATTTTGGCGGGAAGGCAGAGCAATAACCGTTGGATTGTTTGTCTTGATGTGCAGCCTGGATTGTCGGATTATCTGATCTCATAGAATCGGTAGTTGTTCTCATAAAATTGTTGGTGGCAGAACTACTGTGGTCTGCAGCATTACCAGTAAACACATTTCTATATTCTCCTTCTGATCTTTCGGATAGATTAGTAGATCTTCCACAATTTGTAGAAGGACCGCTGTGAGCCGTAGGGTAATTATTGAACAAATTCGTTTAACTATATCTGTATTCTCCATCCGTTCTTCAGGGATATGCTCGAATATGCTTGTATTGGAGCATCTTTCTCTTGGATATAGTTTCAGTTCATAATAGGCCATCTGCCCTACGGCATTTAAAAGCCTAGCCAGAGTGTGTTTGGCTTTTGCCACCCTTTGAATTGAGTTTACTGTGCCCTTTTTTAAGTTGGTTTACTGGGCCTCCATCTAGATGGGAATCCTTTCATGATAAGGTGGGCTATATAGAAGGTCTTTCTAACCACTTTGGCAACGTGGTTGTCAAAGGAGAGATCATCAACTTGGGTCCCCAGGTCCCTAATTACTTCTTCCGTATTGAATGGATTACCACCTATGTGGTAATTTGTGGGCACGTTTTTGCCAAAGGGTATGACTATACACTTTTTGGCGTTTAGCTTTAAGCCATGGCTCTGGCACCAGTTATCAGTGTCTGAGAGACCCTTTTGGAGTATGCTTGTGTCAGCTGGAGAGTCAATTATGGCACCGAGTTTGCAGTCATCTGCGAACTTTGTCAGCCACAGTCCTCCCGTGTTATAGCCTATACCTCAGAAAAAATATATACCGAACAAGAGAGGTCCCAGGACTGAGCCTTGTGAGACGACACTTGTAACTGGTTTTGAGTTTGACATGGCTCCAGCTATTCTGACCATGTGGGTTCTGTCCTTGAGCCAGTTTGCAACCCATCTTATGACATAAGGGTTTATATTCAAGCTGGAGAGCTTATCTATGATGCCAGAGTGGGGTATTGTGTCGAAGGCTTTTGCGAGGTCCAGGTAGGCAGTATGGACTACCTTCCCTTCATCAATGGCCTTGGTGACTGTTTCAAAGAAGTCGACCAAGTTCAAGAGGCAAGATCTGCCCTTAAAGCCCAATTGGGTAGGATCCAGTGTCTGTAGGTCCCCAATGCCTTTGTTTATGAGTTCCATGATGATCCTCTCCATAGCTTTGCAGATCAGGCTAGTCAGGCTTATGGGGCGATAGTTTCCAGGGTCCGTAGAGGCACCACCTTTGTGGAGTGGGACCACTGTTGCTGTACGCCATTCTTTGGGTACATATCCTGTAGTAAGGCTGAGATTGAAAAGCAGCTTTACGTGAGGGTTTAGCTCTTGCTGGAGTTCATGTAGGACAACCCGGGACACAGTCTGGTCCCATTGATGCTGTGTTTTTTGCTTTAGAGAGGGCGGCTTTCACCTGAGCATCTGAGATGTTAGGGAGGCAGCACTCTGCTGGGATAGATATTTGCTCTTTTGGGGGGGGGGGGGTTTGCACTGAATCTGTCTGCCAGGATGTTGGCAATGTCTGTGGGTTCAGTGTATTTTTTGTCATTTTGGATCAACTCTGAGCATATCTGGGAGTTGCCACCCAGGTTCCTAACATAACTAAAGAAAGCCTTGTGATTATCTTTAGTGTCCTGTGCAATTTTTCTCTCGAAGCTGGCCTTGCAGGATTTTAAGAGAGATCGTAGTTTTTTGCTAGTACTGATCAGAGATGCCTTCACTTTTAGGGATTTTGCTCCAGCATATAGTAGCTACCTCCTTCTGTTGTACAGCTTATTTATGGCTGGGATCCACCAGACAGTAAGCCTGCCTTTGGAAGATTGGGTCTTGGTTTTGTTTGGGACAGCATGGTCCATGCATTCCTGGAGGTGTCCATAGAATGAGTTTATAATGGATTCTGTAGTTTGGGCAATAGTTTCCACTGGCCCGGGGGCCTTGAAGGACTCCACCCCGGCTTTGAGAAGTGGGAAGTTCACTTTTGAGAAGTTTTTCACTGTTTTCAGGGCTGGGGGTGGGTTCGGGATGTGGATATCCAGAGAGATTAATTTATGGTCCGATCTTACCAATGTGGGGTATACCTCTGGTATGGAGCATAGAGTCCCCATGTTGGTGATGACCAGGTCCAGTATGTTTATCACTCGTGGGAGTGGTGACTAGTTGTTCCATAGCATTTGAGTTTATAAATTCTAGGAACCTTTGGGCTAGGGTGTTAGGGCTTGAGTAATGCTCCCAGTCTATGTTTGGGTAGTTGAAGTCACCCAATATAATGGTGTTTGGAGAGATCTTCATATTCTCCATTGTTCTCAGGAAAGCAGTGTGGGATTCTTGATTTTGAGAGGGTGGTCTGTAACATGCTACAAACTGAAAGACAGTTTTGCCCACTG
>NC_056733.1:707187850-707195350 GCF_019279795.1 Protopterus annectens | reverse complement strand
AATGTTTTCAAGTGCCTTCTGAATGTTCTAACTATGATCATATAACATTGTGTGTTAGCTCTCAAAGGTGCCGTCAACTCACTGAAATCTGGTATAAATTTACAGTTGACCATGCCGTGAAAACATCTTAAACCTTGTATATTGTCGGACGCTGGCATAGCTAGAATGGTTGCTTGCATGGTCGAGTTAGGTCTCAAGCCTGTACTTTTAAACAAATGACCTACGTACGTAACTTCTGGAAGTCTGAATTTGCACTTCACAGGATTGAGCTTTAAAGTTCACTTCACGTGCTCAGTCTAGAATGGAGGTTTGTAATGCTCAGCTTCAGCATTGCCTCCAACTAATAGTCTATTATGGCATAAGGATGTCATGAAAAAATTTGTTCCATTGCACACCGAAAATCTTCACTTGCAGAACTTATTCCAAATGGCATCCTTAGGAATCTGCATCTCCCAAATGGAGTACCAAAAATAGCAAGAAATTAGGATTTGCGATCAACACTTGCCAAAATGAACACTGCATCCAAAACAGTAAACAGTGACATTTGGTACTGAAGCTACAACTTCGACTGTACATTGGATGCAATGGTCTTTTCAATGCTTTGTTCAGATCTCTGGGGTCACTGCGTATTCTGATTTCATCTAAGCATTTTTTGTGAGCGGCTACCATGGATGACACCCATTCAGTAGGTTCCATGACTGGACAGATCACACCTTGCTGAATCATTTTATCCAACAGAGTTTCAACTTCACCTTCCATGGCTATCTGAACTTTTCTTGCTGGTCCGACTACTTGAGTAATCTCTGGGTCCAACTTCATGGACTACACAAATGAAGTTTGCCCAATTTATCATCAAAAACATCAGCATACTCAGAAAATAGCTGCGGAGAAATTGGAACTCGTAACTGCACTCATATGATGAGCTTCTTTAGCAAAAGAAAGCAGATTCATTCGTAATCTTGGAGACCCCAATAAAGACTGCAATGGTCTTTTGACTACGTAGAACAAGTTGCAACACTTCTCGGCCAAACATGAAAGCATCACTGAACTTTGTTTGAATTCCTTCACCTCCATAAGCAACAAGTCTCACTGCTGGATATAGAGTTGTTCGTTAGTTTTCAGACTTACAAATGTGTCTGCTGATATAACATTACACTTTGACCCAGTGTCTACATTGAGCTCTGTGGATTTTCCATTGATCCACACAGTACAAAACACTTCACTTCTAGTTAAATTTACTGCATCATATTTCACCAATCACTGCTACACCATCTACATAGAAAGCTAACTGTTTTGGTTCTACTTGATCACTTGCTTCTTTGTGCGACCTCTCTTTACAACTGTGTGAGGCTTACTTGATTTGCAAAAAATTTTGAAAAAATTCCATTTTTACACTTGTGACATTGCTGACCAAATGCCAAGCACTTCTCTCAGACTCATGATTCACACCAATTGCAACAGTTAACAATAAAGCTACATTTGGGTTTTGCCGACTCATGTTTGTATTGCTCTGAGCTGGTGGGTGCACCCTTTTTGAAAAGCTTTCTAGAAAGCTTTGGAAACCCTGTGGCTGCCACATGCTTAGGCCTGCTCTTGTTTGCGACGTATTCCATACCATCTACGTTTGCTCTTGGACCAACTGAAACCACGCTCATCACTCAAGCATACATACAAGTCTGTCACCTCATGCATTTGACTAATCTCCATTGCTTTACTCAATATTAAATCACTGTCACAAAGCAAAATCTCTCACAGCAGCACTATTAGTCCCACATACCATAGCCATGGAAGGTGAAGTTGAAACTCTGTTGGATAAAATGATTCAGCAAGGTGTGATCTGTCCAGTCATGGAACCTACTGAATGGGTATCATCCATGGTAGCCGCTCACAAAAAAGGCTTAGATCCTTTTATCAGCTCATCTTTCAGATCACCAAACCAACATGTTTTAGTTCCATTTCTCAAGTCAGTTATACAAGCATCAAGTGTTTCCCCTGGTTTATGATTTCTCATGTAAAACAAATGCCTCTGGGTTGCACATTTCTCTGAACTTGCGCTTCAAAACACTCATGGTCTTCTTCAGCTTGTACAACAATATGGCAGTCTGCACCTTCTCCTTTATATACTGCTGGTGCACATACAAATGAACGCTCACTTTCTATAGCCTCTGACCCTGCTAAGTTTAGCAAAATGAATGCCTTGGTGCGTGCATCTCTATCTGCATAAGCTGCTTGTATAAAAATATCATACTCTTGCTCAAATAATTTTCCAGTTCTCTGCAATATTCTGATCAAAACACCAGTGGTAGGGGTTTTCAAAATCAATCTGCCATAACAACACACCAGCAGAGGGTCTTGCGAATAAGCATGACCACACACGTCCAAGGCCTTTGTGCTTTGAACTTTCACTTTCGTTGGGCTTATTGGAATTATGCAACTGCACTAAGTTAGTACTTTTGAATAAGTGAACTTTGCGAAATAAACTTATTGGGCTTCGATACTTTAGCAAAATACACTTCTCTGGCTTTTTGTTACTTTTGGAATTGCTAAACGCAAAAAATGCTATATTTATGACTATTTTCGGAATCTCATTGGTAAAGGCAGAAAGTAAGGCAGGAATGCTATAGACATCCAGGGTTGCCAGATTTCTGGGGGGGGGGGGGGGTCTTTCACTGTAAGTGAAGACTTAAAGGTCTTCCACGTCTTTAATGAGGAACATCAGAGTTCCGCATTAAAACGGAAGTAGCTCTGTGCATTTTTTATTTGATTGGCCCAGGCCAATCAAAAACAAACAGAGCTACTTCTGTTTAATGCGAAACATTGCAGTTCTCCATTTTGCGATGTTTTGATTAAAATCGCTAAACACGGAGCTACTTCTGTTTAATGTGGAACATCGCAGTTACGCATTAAAAAGAAGCAGCTCTGTTTTGCGATGTTTTGATTGGCCTGTATACTGGCATACGGGCCAATCAAAAATCGGTAAACACAGAGCTTAGTTTAATGCAGAACTTCCGCATTAAACACAAGAAGCTCCGTGTTTAGCGATTTTTGATTGGCCTGTATGCCAGTATACGGGCCAATCCAAAAAAAAAAAAAAGCAGAGGCTGCCCAGGATTTAAACCGGCAGGGCGGGACTCGGGATCAGGCTGCTGATCTCGGGACAGTCCCGCCCAAATAGGGACGTCTGGCAACCCTGACATCACTAAGAAAACAGAGAACTTTACAATGCAACTAATTCAGTTTCTTTGCAAGAAAACACCTCAAAGCAGTGCAAGAAACACATCAAGCAATTTCACAATACGAATAAATCCAACATCTGTTACCCAAAAGTCAACTGTCGAAGTAATTGCTCTTTGTGAATAACTGCATATAGCACACCGAAATGTTCCCAAAATGGCAGTACCTTTCTAGGTAACTCTTTACAGTACAAGCAGCACTCGGTAATGGCGGCACTTTGCGAATAGACACACCCAGCACAAGAAAATTAGCTGTACTTGACTAAGATGCACTTTGCAAACAATGAACTCTTCAATGTACATATACAGTAATAAGCACACACTATAAAGCACTTTTACACACTCAGATACTTCGAATAACTTTGTATTGTATCAAGGGCGTAACTAAAAGTTGTAGTTATGCCCAAACAAATGTACATATACAGTAATAAGCACACACTATAAAGCACTTTTACACACTCAGATACTTCGAATAACTTTGTATTGTATCAAGGGCGTAACTAAAAGTTGTAGTTATGCCCAAACAGCACTTTGCCAAAACATATGCAGTCGCCTAGTTTTATTTTTACCTAATATGACAGTTTCTTTTTACTGTATTCATTCTGCCAGTTTACGCCCTTATGCCCAATGTACTTCTCTTGTGCTCTTTTTTTACGAACATGCCCAACTTTGCCTTCCACACTTGTTTTGCTTTACTGTTAATCGCTTTGTCAAATACTTATCTTAAACACTTTCTATAGTCAACTCTTTTGTACTTTCCACTTGCCTGATAATGCGGTTTGTGCCCTTGTAATGCCCTTTTTCTGTCGCAGAAAGTATAATTATTCCTAGTTACCTTTGATTCTTTCTGGTTATATTTGTGTTCTTTTCTCTCAGTTTTACCTTCGCTTACGTCTTTTCATCTCATGGCTCAGAATATTCTCTCTCCCATCCCAGTTCTGACACCATGTCCTGCTTCTGTCTGTAAGGGATAGCGCAGGAATGGACACAGCAGGGCAGCAGACAGGTAACATGGTCGCCAAATAAAAAGGCAGAACCAAGATGCACAACCCAGCAGTGGAACAGCTCGTTATTATCTGAAGCAGGAGAACAGCTCTCATATCAGGCAGCAACTTAGAAATGGAAAGTGGGGTGGTGAGGACTGCTCCAGTGTGCATTTGAAGGCTGCATCAGGTTAGCTATAAAGTACATTTGCATTGTACAGCGATCTGCATGCACAATAAGCAGGTGGTGTACTGAAAAAGTCCATGTTCTCCAGATATACCAGAGCTGAAACTGCAATAAAATGCTAGAGTGACAGGATAAAGAGAAAGAAAAGCACAAGAGTACTTTGGATGTGAACCAGAGACTGGTGCTGGGAAAGGATGACCAGCAAAAAGAACATTGTGAAACTAGAGAATAAAGCAAGACTGTAAAGGATCATGCCCACTGGTTGTGTGAAATAGGGCTACTGAATGTATGGGCACAGAAAATAAGAGGGAACTGAAATTTAGGGGAGAAAATTAAAAGAACCAAAATGTATGGGGAGCAAATAACTAGGGAAGGAAATTTAAGAAAATAGGAGGGTGTCAAATGTATGTCTGGGCAGCAGGTTAGAGGTTCCTTCCATAACAAGAACTAATAGCAGAATACAGGCAAAGAAACTGCTAAATCGAAAGATAAGTTACGGTAGAACCCCACTTCATGTTGCTAATGTTTAGGACACTAGGGGGACTGAAGTAACTAAGTAAACAAAGTTTCTAATTGTACATAAACATGTTATACACATATGTTTCAGCACAGTGTAACCAACTTGAAAGTACACGGAGAAACAGTGCAGTGAAAAATAATTCTCTACCCCCAGTTTCCAACTTCATTTAAGATGCAAGCCGTCTCTACCGCAGCCTTAATAACTGAAAATGTACACTGGTGTATTAAAGGTAACCAGTGCACTCCCTTGGGCTAACAGATATTACTTTCACTAAACAAGCGAATAGTTTTACATTTGACAGGAGACTATAGACAAGAAAAGAACAATTAATGCAAGTAGGATTACAGGCTCCAACATGTACTTTAGTATGGGTGGCCTTAATTTTAGAATAGGTAATGCTTGTAGGTGCAGCTGGGGATTTGGAGCAACCACTCCCCTCTGGAAGGGAAAATTCTTTTGAAATGTACTGCATCTGTTGCAAGTTGAGGATGAGGGATTCTGAAAATTCTATTTTTATTTTGCATATTTTTGGAACTTTTTCCTTCCATGAAGGATGTGACTGTCACAAACTAGAGAGTTCAGCCTGCCCAACATTAGTGTGCATGTAAGCTAAAGTATGGAAAGATGCATTCAGTACAACTTGTGTATAATATGTGAGAGCAACAGGTTTCTATAACTGCCACATCATTGTGGAATGCAAGTGGCCTTACAAGTATAGTCAAAAAGCAGAGTACTGAATTATGTCAAGACATGTAGCCTGCAAAAGTTGGAGACATCTGGATACAGATGACCGTGTGAACATGACAATGGCTGTCAGGGAGTATATTCAGAGAAAAAAAAAAAAAAAAGAGTGTTAAAAAGTTAGAGGAGGAGTAATACTTATTGCCAGAGGAACAATAGTAAAAGGGGGGGGGGGGCAACGGCAGGTTTGTGGCAGTAAAAGGTTATGGAGGAGTAGGAAGATAACACTGGCATATATTATATTCCACCTAAAACTATTGAACAGAGAATTTTGAGAGAAATAATCTGCTTTCGGCAGACATTTTTTTTTATTCATGGATTAGGACTGGAACTTTGTTAACAATAGTGAAGATGTTAAGATGACCTAGACTGGAAAAATGTAGCGAGACTAGACTTCTATAGAATTTACATATCCTCCTCCAAGGTATATTAACTGGGCTAGGTTAAACAGACATACGTCACAAGACCATATTTATTTAAAAGCTTTGACACATCCAATAACCATTTCAGATCATACATCATTTATTACCTTTATCTTGGTTTTTAATGCACACACACAAAACACAGCAACACACTGGCTCTTTCCTACTTACCTGTTAAAGACAGACATTTAAAGAATGGATAGTGGAAATCATTCAAGACTTGACATTTCTTTAGGATAGCTAGTGAATGAGAAAGTGAAAAGGGAGTTTAAAATAGGGTAGAAATAACATATGGAAAGAATAGCAATTTAGAGGGGTTTAACAATGAGTGCTAAAAGGGAAAGAACATTTGGATAGTAGAAACATTTAGAAAGGTTGCCATTTTTGATATCTACAGAGCACAAAAACGTTTAGCACAATCACTTGGCAACAAAAGTCAGAAAAGACATTGCTAAAATTAGGGTGCCTATGACAAGAAACCAAGATCATAAAAGGTATTAGATATTTTGGACATTTGTGTATAGCAGTGGAACAGGGAAATGAAGGCACAAATGGAAATATTCAAGACAGATAATTATACCAAGGTTAGAGGAAGAGAATTATACCAAGGTTAGAGGAAGAGTAGGTTCAAAAATGAAGGAAAGGAGTAAATGTTATATGCATAGTGTTCAATACGTGCAGTAGGCAAATTAACTAAGGAACTCTGAGGTTACCAGAGGTCATACACAGGGACTTGCAACAGCTCAGAAAACAGAGTTAAGAGTCACAAAGAATGACTGGTTTAACAGCCATTGATCACACAGCTTTCATGCAAAATTGTGCATATAAAAAAAAAAAACTGCTTTAAGCTTCCTGGCAGAACTAGTGACAAGAAAATAAAAGCAGAATATTGCATTGCACCCAGAGTTGTTTCCAAGATTCCTTTTCCTGCAGTAGGCAAGAGCAGAGTGAAAAATCAGCAAGAGAATTCGGTTATGGAACCCCCCCCATTCTCAAACTAAAGTAAAAAAAAAAAAAAATCTTTGGATCAAGATGATCCTACTCCTCTATGTCCCACAAAATGTCCCTCAACTGGTACACAATGAGTCTCCATGACCAAGTGGATAGTTACAGTTGGTGACCCCACCACCCCCAGAATAAAGTAAAGTAAAGCAAAGCAACGTCTAGTAGTGGAGATCTGCTTGAATCTATTAGGTAAATCAAGGCAAGTGAACCTCAAGGGAGAATGACGACACAGGCATGTATCCCACCCCCAAACAGCAAAGGAAACAGTCCCAGTCTATCATGCCTGAACCCCTTAAACTACATACAATGCAAAAGGATATTCCTAATCATAAGGAAGAACCACGGAAATTTAAAGAATTACATACTGTCACTGAGTGTTATAATCCCACCCTTGGCAATCCAAGAAAAC
>NC_056733.1:706825399-706859850 GCF_019279795.1 Protopterus annectens | reverse complement strand
TATATTTTTTTTTTTTTTTTCAATTTTATTAATATTCCTGAGACAATTACTACTCAAACTGTCAAAAGGCTGAGAAGCTTAGACTGTCAGCAAACAAACATGAACAGTGCCGCACTTCTTATGATAGATCAGCACTTAGCTACTCACACAACCTACCCCTCCCAAAAATATGAAGGCATATTGCTCACTGTTAGACACTATTCTAACTTTGTTTTATGTTAGTAGAAGAAACTTAATACCTGCCCACAACTGATGTTGGTAGACTACAGCACAGGTTTCTGAAATGTGGTAAAAAAAGTACAGTTGTGTACTCTTACCATAAATGTAGATGTTAGAGTGTGTTCACTGTTGCAGTCATTACTGTAGGGTTCTTCCTGCAGGCAGCAGCCCTCGATCGGCCAGAGTCCCAAAGTCCGTGTCTGACGTTGGCTGAGGTCGCTCCTTCCCCGACGTCATTGCACCAGGGCTATCCAGCCCCATCCGATGCCATTTTCCCCAGTTTTTCTTGCCCCAGATGTCAGGTGCCCAAATAAATAGCAAACTAGAACATACCCAAAAGTTTACCAGCAAAAGAGGGGATAGGAGGGAGGGCAACCCAGACTGCAACAGCGAACACACTCTAATATCTACATTTATGGTAAGAGTACACAACTGTACTATGTTTATCGTGGTTCACTGTTGCAGTCATTACTGTAGGGTCAAATCCCAAAGCTTAAGAAAGGGAGGCTGGAGAAGAAACAGAAGGGGCGGCCACAAAACCCTGCAGGACTGCAGAGGCAAAGACAGCCCTAGATTTAGAATAGAGAGAGAGGTTGTAATGCTTAGAAAAAGTATGCACAGAACTCCAAGTAGCAGCTTCTAAGATATCCTTGGTAGGAACTCCACAGAGAAAAGCTGCTAAAGTAGCAGTAGCCCTGGTAGAATGAGGTCTAACATTAACAGGAACTGGTTTACCATGATGAGTAACAAAACTTGATGCAGTGGGCAATCCACTTAGAAATAGTTTGTTTAGTGATTGCTTTACCTTGGGAAATAGAAGCATAAGACACAATTGGTCAGATTTTCTGAAAATCTTAGTCCTGTCCAAATAAAAGCGAAGCTGCCTGTGTATGTCTAAATAATGCAAAATACTCTCCTCTTCATTCAGAGGATTAGGATAAAAGGTAGGCAAATGAATAATCTGATTCAAGGCTACTTGCGAAACCACCTTAGGCAGAAAGGTGGGGTTAGTCCTCAGGGACACTCTGTCCTGATGAAAAATAATAAAAAAAGAGTTCCACAGCCATGAGTGCTTGCAATTCTGAAACTCTTCTGGCAGAGGTTATAGTTAAAAGAAAAGTAGTCTTCCATGACAAAAACTTCAAATCTGCGGAGGCTGCAGGTTCAAAAGGAGACAAAGTTAATTTTTCCAAAACAAAGTTGAGATCCCAAGTGGAAACTGGTGTTCTTATAGGGGGCCATACATTCTTAGCCCCTCTGAGAAATTGTTTAAGTAACGGATGAGAAAAAAATCAGAGGACCCGAATCGTAGTGAGCAGAAATAGTGGAGGCATGAACTTTAATAGAAAAAAAAAAGATAGGCCCTTATGTAACATCTCCGTTAGGTACTGTAAAATCAGAGGAATATGTGGAACTGCAGAATCAACACCTTGGGCCCGATTCCAAGAACAAAATCTTTTCCATTTACCAGTATAAGATTTCCTGGTGCTGGGCCTTCTGGCTTCAAGGAGTACGTCCAGTACCTGTTTGGTAAGGGTAGAGCTGCTTAAAGATCCCGGATCCGCCAGGCAGCTAGATTCAGAGCTCCGACATGACTGTGCAGGATCCAGCCATTTTGTTGAGACAGTAGATGTGGAATTTGCAGCAAAATCCAGGGTGAACCCCGAGCCAAGTTCATCGGGGTGGAATACCAGAACTGCCAAGGCCATTTGTGAGCCAGTAAAATCATTTGTGGTCTGTTTGATCTTCAGAAGTACCCGTGGTAGAAGGGGCAAAGGAGGAAAAGCATATACTGAGGTGCTTCCAACTGAATGAGAAAGCATCCACTTTCCAAGCTAGTTTGTGGTAGGCCCTCATGCAGAATAGTAAAAGCTGATGGTTTTGTGGGGATGCAAAAAGATCTATGTCCGGGCAACCCCACGCCTCAGTTATCAACCGGAATATCCGAACATCCAACATCCAGTCGTGAGGATCTGAAAGAGTCCTGCTCAGCCTGTCTGCCAAACTGTTGTCCTTTCCTGGCAAGAATTGAGCTTGTAAGTGTACCTTGCAGGCCAGTGCTGTGTTCCACAGAATCATGGTCAATCTGCACAGGGGGTAAGAGTGAGAGCCCCCTTGTTTGTTTATGTACCATATCTCTGCAGTGTTGTCGGTCCTTATCAGTAATTGCCCTGGTAGAAGGAGATCTTTGAAGGATGACAGGGCATTCTGTACCGCTAGTATCTCCTTTAAATTTATATGCAGGTGCATTTGGTCCTCTGTCCAGACACCCTGAAGACATCTCCCTTGCATGTGTGCTCCCCATGCAAAGTCCGAAGCATCCGTTGTCATGACTTGATTGGCTGGAGTCGGGCAGAAAAGCTTCCCTATGTTCTGGAGACAGGCCTCAGCCCACCAAAGAAATTCCTGCTGGAGACAAGGCAAAATTTTGATCACAGTTTCCAAGCTGTGGCAATGCTGAGACCATACACTCTTTAGGTACCACTGTATTTTCCTCATATGCAGTCTTGCATATGGTAGTAATAGAATGCAGGATGCCATGTAACCCAAAGCCTGCAGAATCTTTCTTGCAGTTAGCTGCTTCAGTGAAGCAAGGTTTTGGAAAGAAGAAGCCAGTTACGCTTTTTTGTCTGGTGTCAAATAAGCCATCTGGGTTGTAGTATTCAGAAGAGCACCCAGGAAAGTAATCTGTTGTGCAGGTACCAGGTTTGATTTCTTTAGGTTTACTGTGAACCCCAGGCAGCTGAGGAGATGCTGCACAAAAGCCAGATGCTGAATTAAAGTCTCCTTGCTGTCTGCTTGAATGAGACAGTCGTCCAGATAAGGGTATATTTGAATTCCCTTTTGTCTGCAATGTGCTATTACTGGAGCCAGGCACTTTGTAAAAACCCTGGGCACAGTAGATAAGCCAAAGAGCAGCACAGAGAATTGGTAATGCTTCAAGCCCGCTTTGAATCTCGGGTATCTTCTGCATTCGTGCCTTATGGGAATATGCAGGTATGTGTCTTTCAAGTCCAACGTCACCATCCAAGCATTTTTGCTCAGCATAGGCAGCAGTTGCTGCAGAGTGAGCATCTTGAATTTTGGTATATCTAGAAAGGTGTTTAATACAGAAAGGTCCAGGATTGGTCTCCATGTATTTCCTTCCTGGGAACCAGGAAAAGTCTTGAATAAAAACCTTGCCCTATTTCTGGACGTAGTACCAATTCTATGGCCCTCATAGCCATGAGGGACTGAACTTGGTGTTGTGCCTCCGCCCACCGATGTCATGGTAGATCTGGCCATCCGTTTGGCTTTGGCAAGGTATGGAAATGAAATTTGTAACCCCTTGAAACTATGTCCAGAACCCATTTGTCTTGGATTGTTCTGCTCCAATTGAGATAAAAAAAAAAGATTTTTCCTCCCAAAGGCGTTTCCAGGAGGGGAGCCCCGGGAATTAGAAAGGGAGAGTCATAATGACAATTTCCTGAAAGGTTGTGACCTATCCTCTCCTCCCTTAGGAGAGGGGGTACTCCACTGTCGACATCTGAAAGAGGTCTGTGTCTGTCCTCTTCCCCTGGAACACCGGAATCTACCTCTTTGAGGCCCGTCCGAGCACGGAAAGGACCAAGGTTTAGCTGGCCAGTTCCTGCTAAATCTAGGGGGTTGCACCTGAAGAAAATCTTTAACCATTTGCATAGATTTGGCCTTATCTTCCATTTTCTTTAACACCTCATCAGCTTTGGCCCCAAATAAAACATCGTGTTGTAAAGGGGCATCCAAAAGTTTTGCTTTAACCTGATCTGGTAAGCTTTGTTCCTTCAACAAAGCATGTCTCCTAATAACTGCGCCAGTTGCTGCAGCCCTGCAAGAAGCCTACAAAGAATCAAAACCGCAGTGCAGGGTATGCTTACCCACCTGTTCAATAGCATGCAATAAATCATGTAATTCCTTACTTTCTGCACCACCAGAAACAGCTGACATGTTTTGTTTTAACACAGACAAAAGGTACTGCTGACATTTCAAACATATGAAATTGACAGTTTAAAGCTCTAACAGACAATGTAGTGGAAGTATGAACCTTTTTGCCCCATCTTTCTAAGGCTCTGGACTCCCGATCAGAGGGAATAGGAGTTTTAACAGAGGCAGCTTTAACACCCTTAGGTCCCTGAGAAATTGTTTCGGGATCAGCTGAAAGGTTTTTAAAAAGGAATTTGTGAGAATCTGGGACCCTATAATACCTATCCGGTGTGACAGGAGCAGGAGGAAAAGAATCAGGAGAGATGGAAACCTCAGCAAAATCATCCACAATGTCCAAAACAGGGGGTATAGCCAAGGGCCTATGCTGAGGGAGAATAAGAAAATCCCTAAGCCTTTTCTTAGAATCAGAAAAATCCTGTCCATCCCAGTGAAAATGCTCCCTCATATCATGCAAGTTTCCCCAAATTAATAATCCTCAGGAGGAGAGACTGAGGGAAGGGAGTCTTCAGCATCAGAGTCCTCATAAGGAGGAAAAAGCATAATCCTGTTCAGAGGATGAAGCAGAGGAAATAGAAACTTGATCTGAGGAATCATAATGTGGGTCCAGCCTAAGTCTCTTGTCAGGTAGGGGATGGGAACCCCTGATCATAATTAACAGGTCTTCAGCCATTTTAAGCATCTGCCTTTGAGGCCTAGGCTCCTGATCAGCAGGGGTCTGTGCTTGTTTCCTTGTCTTTATTGGAGCTTTAACCTGTGCCTTTGTCTTTGAATGTAAGTTGGAAGACATCTTGACATGAAGCTGAGTAGGCCTGAAGACTCCCTCAGAAGCCGGTACCTGCACAGCGGTTCTGGACCCATCTGAGGGAGCAATATCTGAAGGTCCATTCCCTGGAATGTCTGAAGGCCCCATCAGCTCCCCCTGATAGTTGGTACAGGCAAAAGGTTCAAAAGTGGTGGATGACAGGGGCTGCAAAAGCGCCTCACTGATGACTGACGAACCGGCAATTGGCTGAACAGCATCAACTACTTTGGACCTTGGAGGCCTACCTTTATCCTTTTGTCCCTGATATACCCCTGAAGCCAGATGAGAATCCGAAGATATATTGTAATTAAACTTCTTCCCAAGATAATAGAAGGCAAAATTGTACCTACGCTTAATAGTGCATTGGTTAAACCTAGCACAAAACCTACAGTTAACTATGTCATGGTCAGGGCCAAGGCAAAATATACAGAAAGAGTGAAAATCCTTATGAGGTATTTGCTTCCCACAAGATATACAATTATTAACTTTTTCTGACATCAGACTGGAGCAAGAAAAAGACTTCCCCAATGGGGTACTTAGCTTTAAATGAAAAAATCCACAGGAGTCGGCCAACTGGCACTTGCCAACTGCTTTGCTTCGGGCACCACACGGCAAGAAAGACTAGGGAAAATGACATCGGCTGGGGCCTTTATACCCCTGGCGCAATGACGTCAGGGAAGGAGCGACCTCAGCTGATGTTGGACCCGGACTTTGGGACTCTGTCCGATCGAGGGCTGCTGCCAGCAGGAAGAACCCTACAGTAATGACTGCAACAGTGAACCACAATGAACATCTTACTGATACCAAAACTATCTTAACTCTTTACCATAGTCTGTCCTGCTCTGTGCTATGACTATACATAACCTAGGCAGAACCTATCCTGTTGTGCCAGTTCCAAGAAGTAGTGGCAACCATATGCTACTTTCCTTCGAGTGGATGGTCACTGAACTAGCCTGCAGTACCATATGGCTTAATAGTTGGGCCACTGATGTTCTTTACCTTTATTGCTAACTGCTTGGATGGTAAAATGCTTTCCTCTTGTACAGAGACAACCTTGTTATACTATAGCTGTGTAACTGCAGAAACTATCAAACAAACAATCAAGGGTGCATCCAGCTATAAGCCATATGGTACTGCAGGCTTCTAACTAAATGATGCTGCACATTGAACATAGATATGTGCTAGTATTTAAATAAAAAAACACTGACACATCTACCATGTTTTATGGTTACTTATTTATTTTGGTAAATGGCTTTATACAGAATGCCTGATTGGCTAAATTAATGAAGGATTTTTACTATTGTGTATACTTTTGCTTTCAGTACTAAAGAAGTATGCTGTTCAGAACAGAAATATGCTGAGCTAGGAGGCTGTATCTATGTATGTATGTGTATATGCGTGCGTCTGTTGGGGGACATATTTTAGAAGCTGATGAACTATCCTGGCTATACTCTTATAAACCCTTACTAACAATGTCTCCTGAGTCTGATGTTTTCAAATGCTGTAGGTATCACAGTTGACACGGGATGTTAAGGTTGTGAGCTGTAATTCCTGTGCTACTGGGTTTGTTTCCCACCATCCTCATTAGTCTAGAAAACCTCGGACAGGAACTTTAACAGCGGAGTGTCTGTTACAGTAAAAGACGCCTCTGAAGTGTGGAGTTGAACAGCAGAGTGCCAGGTACAGGATCACTACATGAGTGTGTCTTGAAGTTAGAGAAGGCAGTAGAGGCTACTGATGGAGGGTACAAGGTGTAACTACAAGTGTAAAGGAATGTTTAATGCTGGGGATTACTATGCCCCCACATCCCTGAAAGTATTACAGAATGCACTTCCAAAATTCCTCATGGTATTCCACAGCTGGCTTCACAGATTCTTATTGCTCAGGCAGTTATGGAATGGCTACCAATGAAACAGCAGTCTAATTCTCAGAGCACTAAATGATGACCTACTTAACATTTTGGTACCACCAATCCCACTAATTCCTCCAAAGTGAGTTTTCAGTCAGTCTTATGTCACATGACTCAGTGTGCCATAGTTGTGTTCGCCAGTAGAACCAAAACCAAAATCCTTTGTTTATCTCTCAGACACTGGAATTTATTCTTGAGTTCTATGTGCAGCATCATTTAGTTAGAAGCTTTCAAGGGAATTCTAATATTGCTTTGGCACACAAAATGCAGATGTTTCAGCACCAGGCAAAGGGAGGTTAAAAGTCTATCTAACTTATTTAATCAGAACAATCTCTGGTTTAATTTGTTGAAATGTACATTAAATTGTTGAAAAGAATGAAAGGAGGGTTTCACTGACATGCCATGAGTAATATGCTTAACTTGTTTGCCACTTTTGTTTTCATCAGCATCTGGGTCATAGAAGCAAAATGTTCCTTCAGCTACTGTGTTAAGAACAGTCAGCAAATAAATAAAAATATTTTATTATCATCTGTGAGACAGAAGAACATTCATATGAGAAAGATGGTATGACCTAAAATATGGTACCAACAATCTAACATACAAAACTGCCAATGATGGGCAGGGCACTTCCCTTCCTGGGTGTACTGTTCCCTGCCATTAACAAACTGTCCAAGTTCCATCTGTCATGTAGCATTGCCACTGATCATAGGTGGTTACTAGGCTATTGGCCCTGAGGCCCTTATATCCCTAGCCAAGAGTTTAGCCCATGTTTAGACAAGTCAGCAGCCGATGCCCCTCTCCAGCAGTGACATGGTTGGAATCCCAGGGTTATATTTTCTGTTTCCCATCCAGTTATCCAGGTTGCACTTAAAAAGGGGTAAAGAGGTACTCTGCTTGACATGGAGAGGGAGTCTATTCCATAGAAGGGAGAGTCTCTGGGACACAAATCTGTCCCACCAGCAATTCCTGTTGATGTCACAGACCAGGTTGAGATCACATGTGTAAGTTACTTGAGTGGAGCTCGACTTGCAGTTATGCAGCAGTCCCATCAAGGTGGAGTCCGTGATCGGCTTATATACCAGACAGAGGTCACCTCTGAGGAGTCTGTATGAAACTGAGTAGAGGGATAGGGCTTTTAGCCCATCTGTGTATGGTAGTTATTTGAGGACCTGGATTCTCTTGGTGAGGAACCTCTGTGGTCTCTCCACCTGCTACATGTGCTTTGTGAGGTACATGCCAAAAGGAGTATTGTACTCAATAATGGGCCTTACAAGGGAAGAATAAAGGGATTTTATGACCTTCTCCCTGGACGAGATCCCTTACTTATGAGGTGGTCCATGTGGAAGGCTTTCTGTACAACAAAACCAACATGATGGTCAAAAGTCAGGTGGCAATCAACCTGGGTGCCCAAATCCCTCATGACTGATTGTGTGCTTAGGACATAGTTATTAATATGATAATTTGTAGGGACATCACTCTCCCCAAAGGGGATGATGATGCATTTTTTGGTATTTAGCTTGAGGCCATGTTTCTGGCACCAGTCATTTGTCTGAGTGAGACCCTCCTGGAGGATGTCCACATCACTAGGGGAACTGATGACAGCACCCAGCTTGCAGCCATCTGCAAACATGGTCAGCCATAACCCACTGGTTTTGGCCTGTATCTCAGAAAAGTATATACCAAACAACAGAGGCCCCAAGACCGAACCCTCTGGTATGCCGCTTGTTACAGGTCTACTGCTTGAGTTGGCTTCCCCTATTTTGACTAGGTGGGTTCTATCAGTAACCCAGTTTGCTAGTCATCTGGTAACATATGGATTGATTCCTACTTGAGACAGTTTATCTATTATGCATGAGTGGGGAATAGTGTCAAAGGCGTTTGTCAGGTCAAGGTAGGTGGTGTGCACCATCTTCCCCTCATCCATGGCTTTGGTGACTGTCTCAAAGAAGTCGACCAAATTTAGCAGACATGACCTTCCCTTGACAAAGCCAAACTGTGTGGGACTGAGTGTTCATCAGCAAGTTGTCTTACTGTCAGGTGTTGTGCTCCTTAAAATTAGGGTATTGGTCCCAGGTACCATCTATTATGGGTCAGTACAATGGTGATGAGTAGAGAATCAGCTTTGTAAGTGCACTTTTCCCCAGCAGTAGAACTTAGTAGTCAGGTATCATTTATCAAATGGCAATACCACTGAAGAGGACCGAGCTTGTCTGCATTAGATGGACTAAATCTATAACCTCAAATGTATACTGGCGTTAGAGAAGATTCTAATTTCTATAAAGGACATTCCTGTTATAAGGCCATTGCCAGTACACATGGTGTTCCTAGTTTGGGCTCAGTAAGGCCTTTTTGGAGGATGTCAGTGTCAGCCGGAGAGTCAATTATGGCTCCCAGTTTGCAGTCATCAGCAAACTTGGTTAGCCATAGTCCTCCTCCTGTGTTTGCCTGTACTTCTAAGAAATATATGCCGAACAGTAGGGGTCCCAGAACAGAGCCTTGTGGGACACCACTTGTGACTAGTTTAGAATCAGACCTGGAGCCCCCTATTCTTACCATGTGAGTTCTATCTGTAAGCCAGTTGGCAACCCATCTTGTGACGTAGGGTTTATGTTCAGGCTGGTGAGTTTTTCTATAATACCCGAGTGAGGAATGGTGTCGAACGCCTTGCCGAGATCAAGGTAGGCTGTGTGAACCACCTTTCCGTCGTCTATGGCCTTGGTAATGGTCTTGAAGAAGTCAACCAGGTTTAGTAGGCATGATCTGCCCTTAAAGCCAAACGGGGTCTGGTCAAGTGTTTGGAGGTTCCCAATGTCTTTGTTAATGAGTTCCATGATGATGCGCTCCATAGCCTTGCAGACCAGGCTAGTCAGGTTTATGGGGCGATAGTTACCAGGATCAGTTGTGGCCCCTCCTTTGTGGAGTGGAATAACCATTGCTGTGTGCCATTCTATGGGCATGTTGCCTGTGGAGAGGCGGAGGTTGAACAGCATGTTTAGGTGGGGGGTTAGTTCATGCAAGACACAGCCTGGGACACCATCTGGCCCCATTGATGCTGTGCTTTTGGCTTTTGAAAGGGCTGTTTTCACCTGTGCTTCTGTGATTTCCGGGACATTGCACTTTTCTGGTATTATTGTGGGCCATTTTGAAGGTGAGGAGGAGGTGAAGTTTGCACTGAATCTATCTGCCAGTATGTTGGCAATATCAGTAGGTTCAGTATATTTTGTGCTATTTTGCACTATCTCAGAGCATATCTGCGAGTTGCCACTTAGATTCTTGACATAGCTAAAGACGGCTTTGTGGTTATCTTTTGAATCCTTGGCTATTTTTCTTTCAAAGTTAGCCTTGGGTGATTTTATGAGGGACCTTAGTTTCTTACTGATACTGATCAGGGATGTCTTTCCTTCTTGGGACTTGCTTTTTTTATGAACTAGTTTCCTCCTTTTGTTGTATAACCTGTTTATGGCAGGGGTCCACCAGACTAGTTTCCTTCTCTTAAGGGAGTGAGTCTTGGTTTTGCTAGGGATGGCACAATCCATGCATCCTTGTAGGTGCTCAGAATGCAATTGTAAAGGATTCTGCATCTTGGGCAGTGTTATCCTTTAGCGTGGGGGCTGTGAAACTTACCACCTCTGACTTAAGTAAGGTGAAGTTTGCTTTAGAAAAGTTTTTCACTGTGGTTTCCTTGGTTGGGGGTGGTGGTGGGGTGTGGACATCCAGGGTGATTAGTTTATGGTCTGATCTAACCAGTGATAGGTTGACCTCCAGTACGGAGCACCTGTCGCCCATGTTGGTGATGACCAGGTCCAATATGTTGTGGCCTCTGGTAGGGGAGTTTATCAGCTGATCCAGGGCATTTGAGTTGATAAATTCCAGGAAGCGCTGAGCCTGGGAGTTTGTACTCAAGTAGTTTTCCCAGTTAATGGTAGGGTAATTGAAATCTCCAAAGATCAGGGTGTTCGTTAGGACCTTCATGTTTTCCAGTATCTCCAGAAAGGCAGAGTGGTGGTCCTGGGTCATGGAGGGTGATCTGTAGCAGGCCACAATTTGCATTTCAGATTTGCCCGATGTTAGTTGAACATGGATGATCTCAGAGGTATCATACTGCGTCACTAACCTGGAGGTGTGGGTATCCTTGATGAATATGGATGCATCCCCTCCTTGTGTTTCAGTCAGTTTTCTGTGGCTGAAATGTGTGGTATGAGTTGTAGCCCAGTAGTGCTGGAGTGCTCTCTGGAGCCTTGAACCAGGTTTCAGTTATTGCACAGATGTCAACGTTCTCCATACATAGGAGTGCTTCAAGCGCATGCATTTTGAGATTTTAAACTCCTGGCATTAAGTAGCATAACCCTCAATTTTTTTACTTGTGCTGTTTACGGAGATGGGTTTGAATTTTGAGCCTTGCCTAAAAAAGGCACTATGGGGCAGCAAGAACCTTGGCCAGTATTCGAAAGCCAAGGGGTGACAGGTGCAAGCCGTCTCTTGCAAAGCAAAGTGGCTTGTCGAGCATGTCATCCCAGGCTGACAGATACTGGATCCCCTTTGAATGACACCAGAAGCTTAGCCAATTGCTGAAATTGATTATTTTTTTCTTTATACTGAGGTATCATTCTTGGTGAGGGCAGGATGCTACTCAGGGTCAGGGTCATACCCACCTGGGCTACATGATCAGAGAGCTCTTCCATGTCTCTTTTCATGTAGTCCAGGGAGGTACGGCTCAGGTCATTCACACCAACATGAACAATGACAGTCATATTTGTACTTGTTCTGGAGTGACCTGAGTGCTTGTGTTATGTGGCAGATTCTGGCTCCTGACAGGCAGCTAACAGTAACCTTCTCCTTGTCTAGCCTTGTGAGTGGGGAGTCAGTGTGCCTGACTATTGAGTCACCTATTACTAGTGTGTTAGGTATGTTATTTCGCCTTAAGGGCTGTGATTGTGCGGCACATTGATTTTGTGTTTTGTGTGTTGTCTGGTTTGTGACGGGAGGTGCAGGTTTTGTGGGTGTCTGCTTGGAGCTCTCTGATGCTTTTGCTGGTTTTTATTTAGAGCCTCTGACTATGATTTCATGTATTTATGTGTATTTTTTGCCAGTGCTGGTTTAGTAGGTCTGTGTGAGGCTGGAGGTGTGGTGCAAGTGTTAACCTTCTCCTCATGACCGTCTGTTCCAGTCTTGGGTGGAGATACCTTAGGCTCCAGTTTGGCTGTATAATTGCATCTCTCACATATGTTAGTGTTTTGTGGTAGGAGGAGAGGGCTGTCTGTGTACATGAGGCAGTTGTAACATTGCTTCAGGATACCCAGATTCACTAGCTGGACTGGAGAGTACACCTGAAGTTGCCCTTTGGTCATGCCTGAATAGTAGGGTGAGCTGCTTAGTCACTTGGATGGTGAGGGGTGGATAAAGAGCCTTGCTCTGCTGGGCATTCAAGTGTTGGGGTATATTAGTGCTTGCTATTAGGTCTGAGTGAGTGCTGGACTGTAGGATGCTTTTTGAGTGCTTAGGTTGAGAGTTAGACTAGTTTCAAGTGAAAAACTGAAGAGGAGACTTAGTGGAGCAGGGAATAATTTGACCCTAGCTAACCGGTGCTGCCCGGCGCACAAAACCATGCAACGCATTGTTTAAACTACTAACTTCTTGGCTGGAACCACTCCTCCAGGAACAGATGGCTGCTCAAAGTTCCCCTCTCTTACAGGTGAACAGAGAAACGTCCCCCTATCCAAGTAAGGTATGGGCAACTCAGAAACTTGTAACACAGCCCTGAATTCAACACTAGCCTGAAAACTGGACTATACTAGCTTAGAAAGGCAGGAAACAAGAAATGTATTTATTTATTTTTTTTGAAAAGATAAGGCAAAAACAGTAAAAAGTACACTTAAAACAGCTTTAAACGACTACACGTGAGCAGAAAAGGCTGTTACACTGTAGTGTGTAGCCTACAACAGTTAATTTAAACAAAAAAAAACAACTTTTTAAAAGTGCAGGCAGTCAAATAAGTACAATATGAGAAAAAACAAGCTTTTACATCACAATAAGTGCTGGAAAGTCAGCATTTAGGCAGAAAACAGTTAAGTACAGCAAGAAAATACAGAAAACTGATAATCACTCCAAAGTCTCTCTTTTAAGCTAGAAGGCTTATATCAGTTTAAGGCTTTCTAGTGCTTTCCAGTAGGTTAGTTACAGGAAAGATGGGAAACAAGCTCAGATGTGGTCTTTTAAACCAGAAAGCTGAAAGAGATGGACAACTTCCCGAATGGTCAATAAACTACAATTCCTGGGCCAAGAACCACTCCTCTTGTGGTAGACAGGCTACCTAGTACTTACCACTCCCACTGATAAGCTAGAAGGCTGCACTCCAATGCAAAGGCTTGGGGGCTCAGAAGCTTACAAACAGTCCTGGATACAGCAAATCTGCACCTGGACTAGACTAGTTATGAGAAAGGTGTGGATCAAGCACAATAACGAGCTTTAAAACCAGAAAGTTGAGAGAAATGAAAAAAAACTGCCCAAACAGCCAATAAACTACAATTTCTGGGCCAGAACCACTCCTCTTGTGGTAGATAAATAAGCTAGAAGGCTTCCCTCCAACACAAAAAGGCTTGGGGGGCTCAGAAGCTTACAAAGAGTCCTGGATACAGAAAATCTGTACCTGGACTAGACTAGTAACAGGAAAGGCAGGAAACAAGCACAAACACAGGCTTTTGAATCAGAAGACTGAAAGAAATAGAAGTTTCCAAATGGCCAATAAACTATAATTTCTGGGCCAGAAACCTCTTCTCCTTTGGTAAATAGGCTACCTAGTGCTTACCACTCCCACTGATAAGCTAGAAGGCTTCCCTCCAACACAAAAAGGCTTGGGGGCTTAGGAGCTTACAAATAGACCTGGATACAGCAAGTCTGTATCTGGACTAGATAAGTTACAGGAAAGGCAGGAAATAAGCTAGGAATTTTTTTTTTTTTTACAGAAAAGCAGCTAAAACAGCAGTAAATACAATTCAAATGCAGTGCAGGCTAGCACATGTATATCAATATACGGCAAACACAGTTTAATTAAATGCAATTAAATTAACAAATGACTTAAAAAACAAGTGCAGAAGGCATTAAATTAGAAGGCTACTAACAAGCAACAAGTGCAGAGTAAGAACAACTGAACAGATAACAACCCGCAGAACAGCAACTAAGACAGTTACAAAATAGCAACTAAGACGGTTACAGTAAGAGCAGCTGAATATATGTATATATATATATGTATATATATATTTTTTTTTTTTTTTTTTTTTTTGAGGGAGGGAACACAGCAGGATTAAGAGGCTACAGGGATTGTCATTCTCAAATGCTCCCTTTGTACACAGTAGGATACCTGAAATCAAAATATGATCTCACTGCACTCAGTTGACTGAGCAAATGAGATAGGCCCAGGAGTATCCAAATACAAACTTACAAGAGGAGCGGGCAGTTTCAAAGCCACCAAGATTAACATCAAGACAAGAACAGGGAAGGTGAGTGGGAGAAACAGTGGAGACACAAGAGACAGAAACAAAAACAAAAACAATACAGCACCACTATAAATAATAGGCAAGTGTATAAATACAACACAGTGCAAGTTAAAGTGGCAAAATATGTACTTATCAGTTTGAAATAGATAATAGATATATTTTAATTGCTAGGATTCTTCATCTGTAACTACGTCTGTAATATTTTAATTTGTGGAGCTTTTCTCCCCCGGGCCTCCACTGAAAATGGACCTGCGTCCAGTTGGACATTCCCGGTCAACAAATGTAAATAAATAAACATGACACTACCTGTGTTCAGCCATATATAGGGAGTGTACTATGTGCATCTGACATAGGCAGCTCTGCAGCACCACCCTCAATACTGGGACACCCACAAGGTAAGTGACTCACATGCCAGTCGGGGGGGGGGGGGGTCACATACCCAACAGTCTCGGCTGACATGACAGGTGTAGACAAACACAAACAAATGCTGCACTATGGCCTCTGAATAAGGCCTATGGGTACCCCCCCCAGCTTACACTGACTACAGCAGGCCATGCCAGGCAGTTGGATGTCAGTTGTGAAGGCTAGGAAGTCAGAAACTAATATGTAGGTAATTAAAAGCTAGGATCTGTTGTACACTAGTATGCCTCTAGCCAGCACGATAGGTAAGACTACAGACCGAAATGGAGTACCCAACCTACCAGTATAGTCCTAGCAAATGTGTACAAGTGTCAGGTGTGTGTCCCCATCCTACGTAGATGTATAGTAACAGTCAGATATGCCCCCCACTCCTGTGTATAAATGTAGAAACAGTCAGGTGTCGTTTCCCCCCACCATGCAGAGATGTAGCAACAGTCAATGCCAATTGACTGATGGATACCCTGCAGACACATCATGCTACCTGTTGGTGTAAAACACAAAGGCCAGCACCACAGTACAAACTACCTAGATTTCATCCACACACACACTTAAACACATCAAGGCCAAGTCTGCAAACACCAGTGGACCAGACACATCTGGCAGTCACAGTTCTTAGTGCAGACATGTCCGTATGCATGACTCCTGCCTTGCACACACAGTGGATAGTAATATAGACATATATGCAAGGACAAGACACTATAAGCCAAATGCAGATGGACATAGATGTGTGGAAGAGGGTGACTGACAAGGAGCCATCCAGCCCTGTCCCACCCATCACATAGCCAAAGGGCCCCAAACACATGAAGTGCAGATGTCACCCACTGCAAATAATAGCCACCAGTGTCTGTCAGCATTACAGATTATGTGGTGCACAAGCCAGCTGTGCACCATGACTATACAAGGAAGTAGTCATGTAGTAGCTGTATACACATACCTGTGACATATGACCCAGTGTGTGCCCACATGTGGCATGTCTACCCCTTGATGAATGGGTTCTGGCCCATGCACACACTGCCTTCCCCATAGCCCTACCATGACAAGCCTGCTGAGGTTTATCCAATGTGAAATGCACCCTTGGGAGAGCTGTAGCCCAGTAATCTCCATGGCACATCCCATAACTGCATACTGCTGTAGTCTGATAAACTAGGTAGGTAGGAGTTTAAACCCAGAATTGGCAACTGTGTGCATGTCTGACTGTGTAGAGAGCAATGCTTTTTAGGCTACTCACACTCCTTACAATTCATATACACAACCTTGCCAAGGCTACTGATGTCACCAACCTAGAAATATACCTCTGGGAAGGTTGTAGCCCAGTAATCTGTAACACGTTTGGTAACTGCGTACAGCTGGAGTGTGGCAGTTCTGGATGTTTTGTGTGTTTGGAGCAATGCATTATAGGCTAGTCACACACAGTACATTCCAAATGCCCTACTTTGGTAATCCTGCAGATGTCATCCATTGTGAAATACACCTTTGGGGGAGGAGTTCTATAGTAATCCCCATGTTGCGTCCTATAACAGCTCCATGCTGTAGTGTGATATAGCCCTCGGTCAGGGGTTCTAAAACCACACATCAGTTGTGGATGTTTTGGGTGTGTCTCACGGTCTGTGTAGGGAGCAATGCATTTTAGGCTACTCACTTGCAGTACATTTGAAATACCCTACTTTGGTCATCCATTGTGAAATACACCTTTGAGGAAGGAATACTCCAGTAATGTCCATGGCGCATACTATAACTGTGTAGTACTGTAGTAAATTAGTTTGGTAGGGATTCTACTCCAAGACATGACAGGTGTGTGTGCATGTGCAACTCGTATCCTGTGTAGAGGTGGTTGAGTGTGTGTGACACCTGTGGCCACCGTGGGGCAGGTTTTGCATATTTCTTATATGGTGGCACTACTATATATCACAATGTCAACCGTACTGGGATAACAGATGTAAAATAGCCGAGAGGCTGAGGTACAAAGCCATACCCATACATGTGACATCAAGGCCAGGCAATGAGAGTTAGCAACCCCAGTATTACCCAGACCACACTATCTACCCATGTGTCATACACACATGCCTAGACAATGGCCAATATGTGGGTAGTACACTGCATATTGGCCACCGATAGTGACTATGGAGTGATAGCAGTGGGCATATCACCCTGTCCAATATGCACGTACATGCAGACAGTGCACCTCCCCCATGTTCCCCAATGGACACCTGTATGTCCCATGTGATCCACAATGGACATACCATGCCTGACAACATGGCCTGTATGGACAGATGCCTCTGACACCAGGGAATGCTGTTAGCATGCTATCAATGTAGGTGCAGGGTAAACGTGCTGCCCATTACCAGTTCCTGCCACAAGTGGGCAAGACTGGCACATCTGATAATCCGTGTTCACAATATGGGCCAGAAACTCCAGGTACAGTTCCACATGTCACCGTACATGCATGTGGGAGGTGTGCACATCCTAAGCACCATCCATGTCATGGAGTAAGGAACACATACATGGCAGGTGATGCACAGCATTGGCTACACACAGAAGTCAGCCAGGTGACTGGATGGGGGGGATACAATACCCACCCGTGTGGGCAAATGTAGAAACTACAGCCCTGAGCCACAATGCAGACCATTGTCATGTGGCCTAATGCCAAGGTATATACAAACACGATGGTGAAATGGAGAAAAAAGAAACTAGTTAAAAACTGTATTCCCCGTCTGTACAGAATCCAATGAAGGCGATCCCACCAGCGTAGCAGTAAATCACAATGTCAAATTAGACTCCTCAGTCCATAAGTACAAACACCAAATTTAACAAAGTGCAGTGATTCCATTAAGCGCTTTCATTTCCAAACATACGGAAACTTCCTCAGAATAACACTGCCATAAAAAACAGCCCACATATATATATATCAAAAGTTAATTCATTAATTAAAACAAGATATATAAATTTAAAGGTCCATACTTGAAAAACTTTTGGTTGTTCAGTTAATATGTAATATTAAATAATAAAATAATAATAATAATAAAATTAAATAATAATAATGTATATTAATAATAAAATAGTGTTTAAATAAAAACATTGGACCCAAGGTATACCCATCACCTACCCTTGTATAGTCTGCTGGCACAGTTGACCACAACACACCCATGCATGTCAGTACTGGCACCCAGTGTGTTTGTTGTATGGTGTGCATAAGGCCACATTCACACTCACTACAACCCCCATGGGCATACTGAAGCATGCTGTCCAATGTCGGACACCTCCTCATAATCTTTGCCCTTATGATCTCCTTATGACCCGTGTGGTGCATGTGATACCTGCACAGTGATGTGTTGTGCCAGTCCCACTACTGATGAGTTGTACCCCTGGCCCTGCCAAGTGTGTGCGTCCCTGTGAGACTGTGGCTGTGTTGATGCTGGCACCTGTACACCACCTACCGTATATGTACTGTATCCCTGTTGCAGATGTCACTCACCATCACATATATGTTCTGAGTGCTCCACAGCAGTTAACCCATGTAGCGCATCCAATAACTGCATCCAACTGTGATAGCACTACATAGCTGTTGGGGGTTGATACCCTGTGCTGGTATGTGTGTGACACAAACATGCTACAGTTTTACTCTCCCACCCCTCCCTGAAAGGTATTTACCTCTGTCTGCCTCTCCCACCCCCTCTCTGGTGGATGTGGAGACCCATACCTGCTATGCTTAGGCAGCAGCATGTGTAATTTAAGTGATGCTCATGATCAGCTGATGGCATCTGCACGAATTGCAGCCCTCCCCTAGCTGATTGCATGTGGAACAGCTGTGGTGACATTCCCATAGTCAATTACAGGGAAACACTCCAATATCTAGGATCATCATGGTGATGTTGGCCCTTTTCATTCACTGCGATCAGGAACTAGATCTGTTGTTTGGCAAACAGCATCTCAGATGGATTGGTATTTACCTCTAACAACACACACTGTGGAAAGAGGCCAACAAACAGGAGGGGGATGTGCCTGACCTGACTACAGACTGTAAGTGCTGCTATACTGCATTTGGAGTAATGTTGGTTTAACAGTGTTTGTCTGGATATAGCTGCCGTACATGTTGCAATACCTGCCATGTCAGTTCCATGTTTAAGAAGAATCCTCATCTGCAGACCGGCCAGTGTTGTGCCTTTGGTTTCATGTGTTAGCCACAGAGAATCTGTGGACTGCAGAAGGTAGTGCGAGGATTGCAGTCTGTAGATGGTGAAGGTCGTGACAGTTACTGACTTAATATGTCTCATAGGACATACGTTGCAACAAACCCTGGTACAACAGTAAATGTATGAGGGTATCGCAGGAACATGTCAATATTGGCCCTGTATACGTGCTTCCAGCCACACCTCTGTCAACCTTTGTACATATGTTGTGCATGAAGTGGGGCATATGTGCCATACACCATAAGTAGCATCATATCTGATAACAAGCCAGTGATATATCAGACTGCTACACATGTTATGTACAGTAGGGGTTATATTTCATGACATAATCTGGACATTCTGTGAATCATTGTACAGAACTGAGGTCTGTGTACTTATGATGAATGTCAGCAGTGTGTGTATTAATATGTACATTAGCCTGTGTACAGACTGTAGTAGATGCCATTGTTCTAGCTCCCCTCCTATCTGATGTTACATGCTGCTCCACTGCATGGTACTGGATTGGTGTACATGTTCATACAGCCATACATACATCCCATACCACAGACAACCATCAGACCAAACTGTGTAGCAGCCCCAAAATATGTAGGGTCATTCTGTGAGGGGCACATATGAGGATGGTGTACATATACCAGAAGAATATGCTAGCATTCCATATGAGGCTGTGTTCAAATTGGTTGTGGTTATGCACTTTCACACAGGTGTATCTTGGCCTGTGCTGTAACATGCCTGTGGAGCCTGCTATATATGCAGGTACATGTGCATTCCCCCATAGGGATTGTAGGCCAGTGTTGAGCCACTCTGCCTGTAGCCTGCACAGTGCATTGTTACATGCCTAGCAGCTTAGTGTACTTACCCAGTGAGATGTCATGTGCAGATACCTGCCAGATGTACTGCTGCTGTGCCTCCCTTAAAAGTCATGTACAACAGACAGAGCAGTGGGATGCTGTACAGATGTATGGCAACATCTAGTGTGTAGGATGTGGCCATGGCACCCCTGCACCGGCAGTCATTGTGTCAGGCCAGACAAGTGTGTGTAAATGCATAATCCCTGCTGGCAATGTATACCAGTCGTTGTGTTCTATCCATCTACATGGTTGTCTACATCCATAGTGGCAGACATGTTACACATGTGCACTAAGGGCTTATGTGTATACCTCTGGACTGTACAGGGTGTGTCAGAATGTCCACATATATTGGCCAATATCTCTGCTGCAGTAGACAGGGCCATTACATGCTAGCAGTGGTACATTACAAGGATTTCCTTAGGATGGCTGTCAGTACCCAATGGCACAGATGTGACCTTCCACATACATCATGTCTGAAGACAATCCCAATGACAGTAGCAATAGCGTACTAACATTCCTGCTATACATACCTAACATCCCCTTGAACTACGGCTTTGGGGACTATAGAGGCTGGAGTAGGGCTACACCATGTCCAGGACATATGGTGGAAATATGTACATATACTTATCCAGATAGTCATATATATGATTACACATGTGTAGTACTCCCAATTACCACCATCATGGCAACCACCCACTATAAATCCCTACATCATGTGGGCATGGTCCCTTTACATTTCCTGTGTGTGGGCATCAGTGTTACAGACAGCAGGTAGCACTACCTTACAGGAGAGCCTGTAAACTCAGGGCAGCTACATATCCATAGGATGTTCAGGAACTACAGAGAGTGTGAGTAGAGTTGTGTTATGCTTTGTATAGCACTGGTGTTAATGGTGTGTGTGTACAAACAACTATACCTTGGAATGCAGTCTGTCTGCATAGCTCCCAACTGTGGACCTATCCTCTAGGTGGCTAGAGGTGCCCCTATCATGTGTTGTCTGTCCACCACACAGGTCCTGTGTTAGATATGTCACTGGCAGTATGTGTGTGTGTGTATTCTATCAGTACATGGCTACATCCATTTCTGTTTCTGACCTCAATACCCTGACTAAGGGTATGTTGCAGACTATCCTATAACACAAGCAACCTGCTTTGTGTATGGCAACAGTTCTCCACATGTGTGCCTGTGTCCCAGCCTTTGTTCACCACTTACATATCAGGCTTCGCACATATGACATGCTGTAGGCAGTTGTTCCATAGTGGGCTGTGAGTACATCACACTGCCATTGCTGCCAGCAGTCCACGTCTGTTGTATACCCCACATATACAGTGGGGCTGGGTCCATATATGTGTGAGCATCACCAAAACAATACATGTGTGCTCTTATACACTCCAGAGGCCAGTGTATGTAACAGTGGTATACAGCTCGTATTGAGTTGGGGGGGACCACCATAAATGACCTAGGCTGTTAAAATATATGTGGGGGTATCAAGGGTGAGCTGCCTTAAGGTATCTGGATGTACAGTACTGTATACTTCACCTGTATTTACATTACTTGCATATCCTGGGTTAATGCATGCCTACTGCCTCCTGCCATACAGACTGTTGTGTGTCAGTTATGTCTTATTATGTAACAGTTACAACCCATTTGATCACATAACATCTTTACCACCTACTTATGGTGTACAGAGTGTATAGAGACTGCTGAACTATACACCTGCATTACATACCATTGATCATTTGGTATCCTGTGGCACAGTCTGTTCTCACTATAGTACAAATCAAAGGGCTTGGCCTGGACAGCAACAGTTGTGAACCTTTCCAGACTACTGTAGTAGTATAACTTCTACGCAGTTGCATTCCTCAGTGTATATGAATGTCAGTGTCTGAACAGCTATATGATATGGCATATAAAACTGTAATAGTACACAATGAAAGGCATTACATTTCTTCAGACCTGTGTGTGTGGTGTATTCCCTATGACCTCTGTGGGTATATGTTGCAGGCACCGAATGTCATTTGTATGGGTGGCCCATACAGTTTCCAGGTGTTAACTGTAGGCATAGTGGCTATTCCATATTATGTGCACTTTCTACATATGTATCACACTGTACATATCTGCATGGATAGTCACATGTATATACATATATATAAACATTTATTCATATATATATATATGTATGTGTATATATATATATATATATATATATATATATATATATATACATACACACATACATATATACACACACACATACATATATACACACACACAATATATATATATATATATATATATATATATATATATATATATACACACACACACACACACACACACACACACATGTACATATGTATATATGCATTTGCATATCCGTATCCTGGGGATGTTGATGGCTTCCACAGTTTACATTTCCTATGGGAGGCAGACTGTACTGCATGATATGTCACCAATACCAGCCTGACATCATACAGGTGGCATGTAGTACTGTTAACATCTTGTACCCGGTCCTGGTTATGGGTTCTGCAACACTTGGTAGTGTATCGCAGGGCAGACATGTATGGCTGTGGGGGGAGGCCTATTTGTAGAAGATATATAGTGTATGGGGCCTCCCAACATCATTAACAGTGTATGTGGACGTGTGTGTGTGTGTGTGTGTGTGTGTGTGTGTGTGTGTGTGTGTGTGTGTGTGTGTGTCTGTGTGTGTGTGTGTCTGTGTGTGTGTGTGTGTGTGTGTGTGTGTGTGTGTGTGTGTGTGTGTGTGTGTGTGTGTGTGTGTGTGTGTTCCTCTGCCATTGCTATCTACAGATGTATGGCCATATATACCAATATAGAAATATATATCTGCTTACATATTAATATATATGTCTGTATATACCTACATAGATGTAGGTCTGCGTATACCTATGTAACTTGCTGTGTATATGTAGACATACAGGTGCAGACATGTGTCGATGTAGGCATTTGCATGTATATATGCTCATACATATATACTTTCTAAATCTCTATACATATATATAAATATATATCTACATATTTAGATATGTTGTATCTGTTTGCAGATTATATTTCCACACACACCTAGATGATGGTATACATTCTCTGTACTCTTGCAGTACTGGACTGGGTGATATGTTTGTGAAAACATCAGGATTATGCATATCTGACATGGCTTAGTGGTAAATCACTGTGTATTGTTTGCAGGGTTCTTGGTTCGCACCTTGCAGGAGCTGTTTGTTTTATTGCTGGGCAGAACATGGCCCGTTAGATACAGACAGCTTAAGGCAATTGTTAGCAGTTTTCAGTGGGTCTGCACTGCACTAAGCACTGCCTACACAGGTTAAGCAATTTAGAAACTAACAGAGTATACAAAACTGTAACTGGAAGTTAGCAGTGCTTAGCTCTGTGCAAACCCACTTACAACTGCTTTAAAGTGCCTTAATCACTCTGTATCCAATGGCAAGTGTTCTGCCCAGCAACAAAATGAGCAGCTCCTGCAAGTCTTGAAACCAGGACTCTGCACACCATACACAAAGTGATTTACCACTAAGCCATAGCAAATGTGCATAATCATGTTTTCACATACAAAATCATTTGTCCGAAAAGGAAAAAAAACTAAGGGTAATGCTGCTCAATGCCAGAAGTCTAAATCTCAGATACAAGCTCTCAAAACACTCCTCAGTATGGAGAGCATCGATGTCTGTGCAGTAACTGAAACCTGGTTCAAGGCTCCTGAGAGCACCCCAGCCCTACCAGGTTATACCTCGTATCATGCATTTCGGCCCCAAAACCTGGGCCAAACCACAAAAGGAGGGGGAGTGTCCATATTCATTAAAGACACCCACACCTCCAGGTTAGTGGCAATGCATGAAGCATCGGAGACCATCCATGTGCAACTAACCATAGGCAAAACTGCTATACAACTTGTAGCATGCTACAGACCACCCTCGCAATCTCAGGAACTCCATTCAGCCTTCCTGAAGACACTGGAGGATATGAATGTCTCACCAAATACCATCATATTGGGAGACGTCAACTACCCAAACATAGACTGGGTGCATTACTCAAGCTCCAACACCCTAGCCCAAAGGTTCCTGGAATTCATCAACTCAAATGCGATGGAACTAGTCACCTCCCCCACAAGGGGAAATAATATACTTGACCTGATCATCGCAAACATGGGGACAAAATGCTCAACACTGGAAGTATACCCCTCACTAGTGAGATCAGACCATAAACTAATAACCCCAGATATTCATATCCCACCTCCACCCCCAGCACAAAAGACCACAGTGAGAAACTTCTCAAAAGCTGACTTTCCACTGGCCCAGGGGGCTTGAAGGATACCATTTCAGTCCTAAGGAGTGTAAACCACATCCCACACTGCTGAATCCTTCACAAATACTTTCTATGGGCATCTCCAAGAATGCATGGATCATACAATCCCAAATAAAACCAAGACCCTTTCCACCAAAGGCAGGCATGCTATCTGGTGGACCCCAGCCATAAACAAACTTTATAACAAGAGAAGGAAGCTACTGCAAGATGGAGTAAAATCCCATAAAGGGAAGGCATCCCTGATCAGCACTAGCAAAAAACTACGTTCGCTAATAAAATCATCAAAGGCCAACTTCGAGAGAAAAATCGCTAAGGACACTAAAGATAATCACAAGGCCTTCTTCAGTTATGTTAGAAACCTGGGCGGAAACCCTCAGATATGTGCAGAGTTAGTTCATAACGGCAAAAAATACACTGAACCCACAGATATTGCCAACATACTGGCAGACAGGTTCAGTGCAAATTTCTCCCCTCCCTCTCCCCCAAAAGACTAAATAAATATCTCAGCTGAATGCAACCTCCCTGAAATCTCAGATGTCCAGGTGTGAGCTGCTCTCAGCAAAGCTAAAAATACAGCATCCATGGGACCTGACGGTGTCCCGGGTTACGTGCTACATGAACTCCTAGAGGAGCTAAACCCGCACATAAGAACACTGTTTAATCTTAGCCTTGCTACAGGATATGTCCCTGAACACTGGTGTACAGCTACAGTGGTCCTACTCCACAAAGGTGGCACCTCTACAGACCCTGGAAACTACTGCCCTATAAGCTTGACCAGCCTGGTCTGCAAAGCTATGGAAAGGATCATTATGGAACTCAAACAAAGACATCGGGGACCTACAGACAATTGACCCTACCCAGTTCGGCTTTGTAAAAGGCAGATCCTGTCTTTTAAACCTGGTGGACTTTTTTGAAACAGTCACTAGAGCCATGGATGAAGGCAAAGCAGTTCATACAGCCTACCTGGATCTGGCAAAAGCCTTCAACACAATACCCCACTCAGGCATCATAGACAAGCTCAACAGCTTAAATGTAAACCCATTTGTCACAAGATGGGTTGCAAACTGGCTAAAGGACAGAACCCACAAAGTCAGAATAGCTGGAGCTATGTCAGACTCTAAGCCAGTCACAAATGGAGTCCCACAGGGCTCTGTCTTAGGACCCCTCTTGTTCGGCATTTATTTCTCAGATGTGCAGGCAAACATAGGGGGGTTGTGGCTGACAAAGTTCGCAGATGACTGCAAACTAGGCACCATAGTCAACACACCAGCTGACACATGTATCCTCCAGAAGGGCCTCACAGAAACAGACTGGTGCCAGAGTCATGGCCTTAAACTAAATGCCAAAAAATGTATAGTCATCCCCTTTGGAAAAAACAAAGTACCCACAAATTACCACATAGGTGGTAATCCATCAATCGGAAAAGTAATCAGAGACCTGGGGACCCAAGTTGACAGTGACCTCTCATTTGACACCCACGTCGCCAAAGTGGTTAGAAAGACCTTCTACCTTGCCCACCTTATCATGAAGGGATTCACATCCAGATCAAAGGATGTCATTGTACCCTTATATTCCTCCCTTATCAGGCCTATGATCAAGTACAATGCCCCATTTGGAATGTACCTCACCCGGCACCTGCAGCAGCTGGAGAGACCCCAAAAGTACCTTACCAAGAGGATCAAGGGTCTCCAGCATATGTCATATGCTGCCAGACTGAAAATGCTCCAGCTCTATTCAGTAGCATACCACCTGCTCAGAGGTGATCTGTGCCTTACATACAAGGCCATGTCCAATTCAGAATTAATGGACATGCTCCACCTCAAAAAATTCAAATCCATCAGAGCCATGAGAGCTAAAGTTCTAAACCTCAGCACAAATATGAATAGGACATGCTGGAGGGACAGATTCATAACCCAGAGGCTTCCCGCACTCTGGAACAGGATACCTGTCCATGTTAGGCAGAGCCCCTCACTAACTCTCTTCAAGAGAAATCTGGACGAATGGATGGGTGATCGTAGGTTTACCCCGGGGGTCATCTCTGTGTCATTGCTCGATAGAGGCACAGTAAACTAAATTTAATTTAAATTGTACACTTTTGTATCATTACATGGGGTGGCGAAAGCCACATACACTTTGACTAGGCTTATAAATGCCCTAGGGCAGATAGCCTAGTACTATACTATGAAACTATGAAACTATATCATCCAGCCGCTGCATAGCTGTATAGCTGTACACACACAAGTATATAAATAGATATGCATACATCTAAAGATATATGTATACATCCATATGTCCACATATATAAAGCAATAAATATATATCTGTAAGCATATATATGGTTCACCTTTCAAAGTGGGAAAATCATTTGTCTGAAAGCTGGAAGGTCGAAAGAAAGTTTTCAACATTGCACAATCTTGGAATAAATGCATCAAATGTGCAATGAGTGACTGTCACATTCGCTCATTGCAGATGTTGTATTTGGGTGCAGATGGCACTATAGTGGGGATGGGGAAATGTCCCTTTCCTCACTGTAGTGCGAACTTATCAAAATAAGGGGGTTGTGGAGGTGCAGCACCCCCAGATGGGGTGCAGGGGGGCTTGTCCCCCTGCATTACGATCTGTATTCCAACTTGTAGTTCAAAATCAGCAAAGCTGCTCTTCAATTTGCTGAGTTTTGAACTTCGGTGCAATTAGAAATGACGGATTCATCCTTTAGGTTCGCAAAAAGGGTCCTTTGGAGAAATGATAGTCTCCCATTCAAGGGTAAACACATATGTCTATATAGGTATATATGGACATACATCTGTGGATTAAATTCGGAACATAACCAAAACATACATGTCCACATGCACCATTGATAGGTTTGAGAGACCAAAACAACATATATGTCTGGCACAGATAGGTATCCCCCCCAGCCAAACACGTCTGTCCTGCAATACACTACAAGCCTTAGCAGATCCCATAACCAGGACATTACTTGACAAGGGCAGTACATGTTAACAGTACTCCATCCCACCTGTAGGATGTCAGGCTGGTATTACTAACATCATGCAGTACAGTCAAGTGAAGTGTCATGCTTGGGGGAACCCCCTGGGCAGGCTAAGTAAGTAGCTGGGATCCCTTATATGATCCAACAGGCCTACACCTGACAATGGCTTCATCAATGTTGGCAAGGATGACCACAAATCCACCCTGTCACCTGGGAACTACCACCCAGTAGCCTGATCTGCAGGGAGATGAAACATAACAATGAACCCATGGCCAATGTCACTGGTAATCTTAACACCCGGGACCCCTCCAATGTTGGACTTGTCAAAGGCAGATAATACAACCTGAAACTGGTATACCTCCTTGACATAATCATGACAGATGTAGATGAGGGTTAGGAGGTGCACACAGCCTATGTAGAGCATATCAGGCTTTTGTACACCATCCCACATGTAGGAGTGTGTGTAGATGTTAAGGGATCTACTTCTGTTCGCAGAATGTTTCCCCCAGGACTACTTGGCAAAAGCCAACATTCCACAGGTACCATCCTGTGGCCATACAGTCCTTCACAGGTCATAGATGTGTTAATGCCCTCCTCCACACTGTAGAGGTGTGCAGTAATACTGGGGTTGCTGTAACTCACTGGGTGTGGCTGTTGTGGACACATCCACCATCATTGCAGTTACTGTTGCGTCTATCCCCCCACATACCTGTCTAATACTGTACAGTGTATGTTATCAGGTTGGTTAGTTTACACCATTCACAGTAGTAGAGCACCTCACACCCTCCTAAGGGTAGGGCTATGCCACCGGCATTGGCACACCCATGTTACTGAGGTGAGGATTGCAGTAGAGTGGGGAAAGGGACATACACCCTGCTGTTAGCATGTTCTAGATCATCCAAATAACAGACTGCATACATACCAATGTGTGGTTGTGCCTATCCTGTCTTGGTGGGATTACATGAGCAACAGATGTGTTACCTGCATGTGGACATACCTCCATGTGTACAGTCTTGTATCTGTACTGCATCCAAAACAAAAGCTCTGTGTGTTGTACACAGCCATGTCATGTGTACTACCCACTACAATTTGGTGTCCACTGTAGAAGGCCTGCTGACACCACTACATCCATCAACCATGTGGCACATGGACAACCACAACACAGTCAGAATAGATAATGGTGAAAATACAACATTGTTAATTACAGCTATAATGCATCATGGCTGCACAGCTACACCTTCCAGGATATTAGCATGTCATCTTACTGCTGACAACATGCTACACAGCATTCCATTGCTACAATGTTGTACAGTCACCCTGTGAATCAGCACCATGTTAGCCTGCCCTTGCATCGATGTTATGGATGACAGGATGTGGCACAGGTGGTATATGCACAAGGTGTGTTGGCTTGCCAGAGGCCTAGGCTGAGCCATACATTTGACAATGTGTGTGTGTGTATATGTGTGAGGGGGCTGAGTAGTGTTCTGGGCCAATAGGGATGTAGTGTGTGCAGGTATGTGGTTACCCTAAGTTTTTTTGTGTGTGTCTGCATGCACACAGTTCCACCATGTGGCTTCCCTATACAGTGATTTGTGAGACAGGTGTCGTCTGTACCTGGCAGGGTTAGCAGTTCAGTCTCTGGCCATGGAACCTGTGCCTGGCAAGGGTGCCACAGGCAGTATCAGGTACAAAGCCAGATTGGGTACTGTCCCCCAAGGTTGACAAACATCCACTGGATTCAGGTTCCTCCTGGGACTGGCCAAGGCCATGTGCACATTATCTGCTACGACAGTCTGTGGACAGCACCCCTGCCACAGTGCTGGGGCTGCCACTATAGGACTGGCTGTGACTGGTGGGACGGCCACAGTGACCTCCAGCTGCTGATGTTGCTGGCATACATCCATGTGGCCATTGCAACTGTCCCAACCTGTCCTGACGCATGGACATGACATTGTTGATGAGATCCGATGTCTCACCCCACTGTCTATCCATGACCTTAGTGTAATTATGAATGGCACCTGCTAGGTCACGGATGTTGTCATTTACAGAGGTGTGATGAGCCCTCTGCACCCTTAGACCCTGTCTGTTGTAACATTTCATTTGTGCCTGTGCCTCCATGACAGCCTAGAACATGTGTGTGATAGATATAGATATGGCACATCTGCCAGGGGCAGGATGACCAGCAGTGCCCCGATGAGCACCCCTGAATATCTGGCTATGTGGTACCCCACCAGACATATGGCTATGGCAGCTGTGTCCTGACACATGTGCCATAGACACCACACTGTCCTGGTCAATGCCAACTGTAGACTGTCCCTCGGCTAAGGCCAATGGTGATGAGGTATGTAGAGGCAGTGTGACTGTGTGGGTGAATACTTGTGGGATGTCAATTGATGGCCCAGTGGCAGCCCCTGATGACCCTGCATGTGCCTTAACACACCTATCCTCATGGTCAGTGTCTGTATCAGTGACATCAGATTCCCTGCAGGAGGGACCCAGCCCCACCTAGCCACCTGTGAGGGGAAAACAGAACAGACTAAGACCTGTACATCACCACTAAACAGTGCATACACATATGCAGACATGGCCACACATGCAGTCGACATACATGACAACTCCTACACTCCACCAGACAACACCTACAGAAAACTCCTGAACCTCCATAATACACAATAGCAGGTGATGGTGTAGTATAGTATCACACACAAACCTGTAATTACACATGTCAGCATGCAGGAAATGTGGTGCTCAACAGCATGCAGTGCAACTGTAGTCAAGCCCTGTTAGCAACATAATACATGGCTGTGATGCATGGCTTCTGTTAGTAGGTGATGGCCCTCCCCCTGGAACACACTGCACCCAGGTCCACAGCATTGCTGTGCATCTATTCAGCACCCTGGCATGTACTGTGCACCATACCTCACAGGTGTACACACCACACATGCGTCAGTTATGTTTCCTCTGTTGCTCACAGCCTGTGTGTGTTTCTGGATTATATGTGGACACGTGTTTTGTGAATGCCTGATGTGTATTCACAGATGTCATTATCAGTGGTGCATGTATGAGTGATAGAATACCATTAGACAGACCACAGATACAATGTACTGTACCTATGGTGAGTGTAGGGACCATTATTGACATGGCACTCTCTATGATATGCCATGGTCCAACACTACACATACCGGATATGTGACATATGACCTAGACAGTCAATTGCATTACAAGCCATGTGTGTCAGTTGTGCAGATGCTGACTGGGAAGCATACCATTTGTGGGTGCATGTGTGTGCACACACATCATGATGGTGTGTAGTAATAACTGCTGTGTGTACTACTGCGGTCACAATACCTGGCAGGGGTATAGTAACATGGGCCATCATCATGAGCCAGTAGTTGGTCAGTCAGGCCTGCAAATGTTCCCCAAACCTGCATATTTGCATGCCAGTTCATGCACAGCCCTTGGAGGTCATACAGTACCATCACTAGTGCTGTGGAGTCAGGATCATGTCTACCACACTTCATGACCTTGACTTTGTGTAGGTACAGCCACTCTCAGTGGGTTTCTCTCTCCACTCCAGTGCACTGTTGTGTTTCAGGATGACACCCTCATTATCTCCTGCTACATTGCATATGCTCGACATCTGTGGCCTACACGTATCATATTGCAGTATCCCAAACTAGGAACACCATGTGCACTGGCAAATTCCCTGCCAATGCAGGGCAAACATGCAGGTGTACAGTGGCACCAGCATTGTACAGATGGGGATGCTATCCCTGGATTGGGGTGATGTGTGGATTGTGCAGCACATGCATCATGACTGCAACTTCCTGGACTTCCCCAACATGGTGCTGGTACATCAGAACACATTGCAACACATGGCTTTGGCAATGTCCCACCATTATGCAGATCATATCTGTATTGAGCCATGGCTGTTGTTGTCTGTGGTACACATTGGTGAGTACTGGTCTATTGGTCCTGGGGCCTACATAAGCCTAGCCGCAGGGGTTCCCAGGCATGCACCTCTCAATAATGTTATTCCGCCTGTGCCCCTGTCAGGCTGTGACACAGATGTACTGCCCAGGGTGAACTCCCCATTTCCCATCCAGTTGTCAAGTGTTTCTGTAAAGAGGACCAATGAGTAGCATTGCCTGACATGAATGGGTAGTCTGTTCCAGTGTGAGAGAATTCCCCAGGATAGGGTCCTATCCCTCCAGTATGTTATGTGTAATGTGTTGAGGTTTAGGACCATGGAGCATGTGTTTTCAGAGGGATTGGTATTTCTTTGTGTAGCATATTCAACTGCTCTGTGTATGACACAGCTGTGTATATTAGGCAGATGTCAGCTGTGCCTGGTCAATGTGCACCGGAGTGTAGGCACAGTTGTCTGAGATGGTGTGTGTATTGCATGTGTTTGAGGCTGGTAATCCCATTAGTGAGGTGTGTGCTCTGTCAGTGAACATGTACAGCATGCATTATGGGTAGGTGTATTAGATGTGTACATGGCCTACACCTTAGTTATGGCATGCAAAGTGCATTGCCAAGCATAACCTTAAACCATACTCAGCTGCTGCTGCCTTGCTGATATCCCAGAGGTACCTACATTGAGATGAGCTAGAGTTGGTTAGTGGCCACAGCTGTGGCATTGCTACAGGGTGAGTGCAATATTACAATAAAACAGCTGAAGTCTGCAGTACTACAGATTATGCACAACAGATTATCATTACTACACAGCAACCAGATTCCACATCTCACATATTCATGATCTACCTGTACAGCTGCATATACAACAGTGGTCTACTGATATGCCCTGGAACCTTATCTGCATGCTCCACTCCTGGTGTGTGGGTAGCACCCACCTCCATGACGTTATATGTCTGTAGCACTTGTGGGCAGGCAGGTGCTATCAGGCTCATGAGCAGCTCCTCCACTCTGATGAGGGGGGATGTTAGTGACCCCCTCATTGCAAGGTGGTCACCCTGCACAGCAGCAGCACGGCAATGTACATGGTGGAGCAGGTCACTACAATGATGGCAGACCTGCTCATACATACAGTTGTACATGCCCACCTCATTCAGCCTGTGGACCACTTCATTTCACATGGTGGTGCACTCATGCTGGTCATGGCTTGTCCTGGAGATCAAAGCTGGTAATGTTGTAGTAGGTTGGTGAGTATTATGTCATCCTCAGTGGGACTGTATGCTGGATTCATTGGGTGTGCCATTGTCCCTGAAAGACAGATGGAAATATGTCTGAGCAACTCATATGGCACGTTTACCATAATACAATACACATCAGTCTCCCATATCCGCTCCAAATAAATGTTCACACAACTCAAGTGGTATGTCTCCAGTTTACCTACCATTGGGACATATATTGTATTGTACAACACTTTCTGCTGTGTGCTTATAGACATACTCCCTGTGGGGACACTACAGTTGCTGGGCTGTTTCACCTGCATGCCATTGTCACTGCCACTATGTTTCCACATATGCATGTGGTATGCTTCCTATGTGCTTGCTACACATCTGCCATTCTGTGTTATTGGGGATATCTATGCATGCTGTTGGACATGTTATGGGATTGTGTGGACTATTACAACCCACATATGTTCCACGACAGTGACACAACAGTATGTGTAGGGGTTATTTGCCAGCAGGAACACTGCTCCCACCTACTGTGGACATGTTACCAGTCCACATCACATCTGCGACCCACCATATAACCTCATTATCTACTGTTCCAGCACTACCTTCATGTGGAACCACTTCAGGGGATGGTGCCCACCCATGGAGCACACAGATGTATGCCTGTCACCCACAGTTAGGTCCAGTATCTGGTGCATAGGGAGCTCCACAGAGACTTGGGGTATGTGCTACATCACTTGGAGTCATGCAGTACACATACACAAGGTTAGACATGCATGTTCCTCCTGCTCAGCCCACAGCTCAGGCACTTTATGATCATGTAGATACTGTCCATGTGTGGGCGCCATGTTCCCTTTGTTTCCATATGGTGGCTCAATGGCCTCCACATTCCAAACAAAACTACCCATCTACAGTGTTTACCCACCACGTGTCATATACCAGCCCTGTATGCTGTCTTGTTTGTCACCCAACCAAACCTACATATCAATATGTGCCTACTAGCCTTCACCAGCACATATATATCCCACCTTCTTAAATAATTGCGATGTGTTCCCAACATGGGTAACACACCACACTCCATTTTGCAGCCATGTACTGGTGTGTAGATATGTTGTGTCTTGATGTGTGTGATGTTGTCTCACATGGCAGGGGACATGTATTGATACATAATAATGACACATAATATTATATATATATATATATATATATATATATATATATGCAGATATCATTAATTGCTGTTTAGATACCTATATAGATGTATAACTGTCCGAGCTTCTGTAGACATACACAACTGTGAATATATATCACACATATTTATCTGTATGTGGGGTGCATACAAACATCTAGTCCACACTCTTGTAACTCTACTTCACAGTTGAACTGTTCTGCCTTGCTGTAACAGGCAGATGTCATATGTGAACACAGACTAACATTAGGGGGTATATATGATGACAGATTGCATATTATACTGCTACGAAAGTTGGGCATGCTATGCTACACTTTAACACGACTATCCTGCAGGTGGTGTGCTCTCACACCCATGTGTCTATCATGGCAGTATTAATACCACCACCAGCCATTGGCCACAGTAATGTACAGAACACAGATATCATAGGTCAAATCTTTGGCATTCACTGCTGATCTATACAGTTGACAGATATGTCCCACTGCCCACAGGGACAGACACTATTGTTTAGAGCAGTAGTTGAGCAGATCATCATTACTGGAACTGCTGATGGCACATGTAAATAATTTCACATTATATATCCTATTATTCTATGCCATGTATTATATGCTAGTACAGAATATCATCTGTTTCACATACCTGTTCTTTTTTCCACTGTAACAAATTCCTGAGCTTTGTTCATTTTAATTTGCTTTTTTTTTTCTTTTCTCTCTGTCTCTCCAGTAGAGTGATTGCGCTGATTTGAATAGATTGCAGCATGCTTTTGTAGGTGATGGCATCTTCATCACTGACCAGTAGTTGCTAATCGCATGCAGCCTGCTGTGTAATACTTCAGATAACCACTATCATGGCAACCCAGTACTATAAATTGCTGACTTCTGTGGGTGTTGTCACTTCACCTTTCCAGTATGGAAGACATCCTTCCTGTATGTGAACATCAGTGTTAAAAA